>NW_019948663.1:0-14342 GCF_002910315.2 Salvelinus sp. IW2-2015
TTGTTAATAGGGTTGCTCCATGTCAATCTAAATCCATTGAACGAGACAAGTAACCAGACAAGACATAGTTCTAATGCTCTCCTCTTTGACCAACTCAATGGGCTCGTGGTTAGAGTGTCTGCCCTGAGATTGGARAGTMATGAGTTCAATCCATGGCTGAARAATACCTGTAAAAAATAGTACYTGATACATTTTTGCTCGGCACTCAGAATTAAGGAGATATATTGGGGGTAAGGCCCTGCGATAGACTAGAGTCCTGTCCAGGGGGTTTTACAGTACATCAAGCTACCTCACGATACAGAAACAAGGTTACTTAATCTCTTAGTCTTCCCATTGATAACCTGAATGACAATGAACTTGAGTCTCGCTCTAAAGACATGATAAATGAAAAGATAACTCAGTGATAATGGATTCTAAAAAAGACTCCCTAGGGATCCTACTAATCAATTCAAGTCTCCGATCCATATCTAAGTTTTCATATGAAGGGGAAATTACAAAGACAGAMTATGAGATCTGCTGTTTTCAACTCTCTAGAGACSGCAGGAGCGGTAGAGATACTCTTARWGATTGGCTATGAAARGCCAACTGACATTTAYTCCTAAGGTGCTGACCTGCTGCACCCTCGATAACTACTGTGATTATTATTATTTGACCATGCTGGTCATTTATGAACATTTGAACATCTTGGCCATGTTCTGTTATAATCTCCACCCGGCACAGCCAGAAGATGACTGGCCACCCCTCATAGCCTGGTTCCTCTCTAAGTTTTCTTCTGGTTTTGGCCTTTCTAGGAGTTTTTCCTAGCCACCGTGCTTCTACACCTGCATTGCTTGCTGTTTGGGGTTTTAGGCTGGGTTTCTGTACAGCATTTGGACATCAGCTGATGTACGAAGGGCTTTATATAATTTGATTTGATTTGATGAGTATAGGCGAAGTTGACTGCCCAACCCACACTGTCATATATACCTCTCTCCAAAAATTCACCAGAGCTTGATGTCACCTTGACAGAAGAACCATCTCTACCTTTGTTGCACATTGAAAGGCCGGGCCAGCTCTCTCCTCAAGCATACATCAGAGACAATTGATTTATCACTCTCCTGAAATATGTGGACTGTAATACCAGAAAAAGTATATTCTGTGCTACTTGATGTTACCAGTCTATATAACTAACATTCCCAGCAGAGCTTGGCTAAAGGCCTCAAGTCTTCTCAGCTCTTTCTCAGCACCAATTTTATTGTGGACTTGGCTGAACTGGTACTCTAACCTCGCAACTATTTTCTCTTCAGAGGATATTTTTCTTATAGACCAAAGGGACAGCGATTGGGAGCACCTACTAACTGGAATCGTTGGGTGTTGCTGAATCAGATTAACCCCTTTTCCCAATATTTTCCTCAATTCTGAGATATTTAGATGATATTTCTTATTAAACAGGGACCCAGGAAGAATGGTGCCGAGGGGATGGCTGACGTTTTTATGGGCTCCTAAACAACTGTGCTATTTTGTGTGTTTTTTCACATTGTTTTTTGTAACATATTTTGTACATAAAGTTGCTGCTGACCGGTCTATTATGACCGAAAAGGAGCAAATTTCTGGATAGCAAGAACAGGCGATCGTAATGCTCGAACTGGTCGTAGAGAGGTTTTTTGTCTTTTAACTGTAGGGTCCGCGCAAAGGATATAGTTGCTTCTCGAGATGACAAGGCCCAAATTCCACTGTCATGTGGCGATGAGAAGAAGAAGCGGGCGAGATTCGGGGTGCCTTGTGAGAATTGTCGCGAGTGTGGGATTAACTGGCCTCTGACATCACGTTCATTGGCCGAACGTGCCAATCTACTGAGGAATAAACTGGATGAGCTCCGTTCAAGACAGAATCTTACAACGGACATTAAAAAACAGTAAGATATTTACGTGTTCCACTGAGTGTGTCTTGGAAGCGAGCGACGTGGATACATACAGGTTGGCTGGGGTTTTTACGTTGCAACTGGAAGGACATGAAGAGCTCGGCAAGAAGAGGGTGGTGGTGTGTGTGTCTGTTTGTAAAATAACGTCTGCTGTGCTGTGCATGTATAAGTTATTTATTAAGGAAGTTCGAGTATTGCTTACCCGAGGTAGAGTACCTGATGAGTAACTGATGATAAGATGTAGACCGTACTATCTACCTACATTTTTCGTAGCCATCTATTTACAACCACAAACCGATGCTGGCACTAAGACCGCAGTCAATGAACTATAAGGCCATAGGCAAACAAGAAAATGCTAATTCAGAAGCAACGCTTCTAGTGGCCGGGGACTTTAAYGCAGGCAAACTTAAATCCATTTCAGCTCATTTCTACCAGCATGTCAAATATGCAACCGGAGGRAAAAAAACTCTAGACCACCTTTACTCCACACACAGAGACGCATGCAAAGCTGTCCCTCACCCTCAATTTGGCAAATCTGACCATAATTATATCCTCCTGATTCCTGCATACAAGCAAAAATGAAAGCAGGAAGTACCAGTAACTCGCTCAATATGGAAGTGGTCAGATGATGCGGATGCTACGCAGATTTTTACCTTKTCAGCTCAGGGATTCAATCCAGCAACCTTTCAGTTACTGGCCCAATGCTCTAATTCAGTGAGCACTGCCTCTATATGAACGACCTTTCACCCCCACCTGGAATATAGATGCCTGATTACTAAGGGTAATTACCTAAGGGTCGAAACATTGTAACAATAAAATCAACTGGGAGCTTCAGCTAAGACGTGTGTGGCAATTTCCTTTTTATTTTTCAGTTTTAAAAAAAACATGCACGACACTACAGAACCCGCCAGGAAATCTAGAAGACCAAGAAGCCAAAGAAGCCTAGTTTCCAGGAATTCCAGTCTCGAAGATCCTTCATTGATTCAGATGCCGTGAAATAGCAAGTAAGGCCCAGTAAAATCTTGGAGACATACCCTTGTTTCCAGGAAATGTATAATTTAAAGAGAAGTCACACATTTACATGATGTTATCAGCTGCTGTCAAAGGCTGGTTTGACAACAGCAAAGGCCTCATTCAGTACATTGTGGCCAGTGCTGCTGCTGGGAGCWGGCAGCGTTATAGTGGCATCAGCCCATTGAGCCGAATATTTGATAAGWTTGGGCATGAGTTCGCATCAGGCATTTAGAAACAGGCTGCAGTGTTCAGAATTTAGTTGGGTTATAATTGAAGTAGATAYGCCAGGTAGCCTGGAGTGTCCTTCAACAGTGGTGACAATACTCCCAAATTGTGCTCAGTAAAGAGGCTTGAGCTGTAACTAATTTGCGAGACGTGAGATGGGAAGACGGCGCCCTGAGGTGGGACAAAGAAGAAAATTCCCTTTTCCTAACGGAGGAAATTTCACAAGGAAGTTCTCCTGTTCAAAAATGTTATAAAAAAAGATATGTTTTGAAGGGAAAATCATTTCTGGAGTCATTTTTTTTTTATAGTTAGTTTCAGGCCTGAGGGGTTTGAGGAGGCCTTATCTATTGTTTTCTTGCTTTCAATTAAGTTTTGCAGGTCATGGATAAGTGAAGGATTCTTCAACCCACAAACCGTGACTACATCGCTGAGGTGAAGGACCGATGGAAAGTCTTGCTTAAACTACTGTTCTATTGTGTCATGAAATAAGCCATGAGGTCTCCAATTACTTTGGATGAAGGTAAGGCAAAACATATCAGTCATTTCTCAAYAGCTTGATTCAATAATGTGACTTGAGGTTTCCATGATCAAGATATTGTTTGTTTGTAACAGGTGAAAAAGACATAACCCTCTTGAATGCCCTTCCGACACTGTTCACCTCAGCGGTTGGTTGCACCACCCAAGAAGATGGGGGAAGTGAGTGGGGCTCTTTTTCACATCGTCAAGGCATTGAATATCAACCTGTCCATCCATAAGGTAGTTCATATTTTGCAATACGGTCTTCTGTTTTCAGACATATACAGTGGGGAGAACAAGTATTTGATACACTGCCRATTTTGCAGGTTTTCCTACTTACAAAGCATGTAGAGGTCTGTAATTTTTATCATAGGTACACTTCAACTGTGAGAGACGGAATCTAAAACAACAATCCAGAAAATCACATTGTATGATTTTTAAGTAATTAATTAGCCTTTTATTTGTTCTCCCCACTGTATACATCTATGTGCGTATCACTGATAGTTGCCAAATGTGTTAATTACTATAGTGATGGGATGTCATGAGTGCTCCACTGCCTTCTGTATTGCCTTCATTAACACAACGTTTGCTTTTGCAGCCCACCGAAGATCCTAGTGCCTTCCTCAACAAACACCCTCTCTCCAGCCCCCTACTACTGGTTGACCAGGAGAACTGCATGGTGGCCACTCCTTCGACGACATTCTCCAGAGAGCTGTTACATGAAGGCATCCAGTACCTCATGGCATACTACTAGGCGTTACTCTTGACAGGGGATGCAATCCATGAGCGTGATTCTACCTCTTCTTACAAGGCCATTTTCTGAATGGGAAAAATGCCATTTTCTGAATGGGAAAAAACCCCATCCTAGAGTAACAGCTATGCTACAATGTCACAGGAGTCGTCCCGATGACCACCCGGATGTTGGAATGTTTTGCTGATATCTGATTCAAGTTACTATCGTAATGGCAGCACCTTTATCTCACACCATGTGAACCAGAGGCGGCTGGTGGGCTGAGCAATAGAAAGGAACGGAAGGAATGGAATACATGGAACTGASKCAAACATGTCKTTTCCATATGTTTGCTTTTGTTTGATACTGTTCCAGCTATAACAATGATCCCTTTCCTCCTATAGATCCTCTCACCAACCTCCTTTGATGTGAACACCCGGGGTGTGTGAGGGATGCATGTTGGAATGTTTGGACTGGTCGTATCTGATACAAGTTACTTTCCCAAACGCGCAAGCTGCATTCAACCTTTTTCCTCACACTGTGTGATGCATGATGGGATGGGATGCGGGATGGGATGCATGATGGGATGGGATGCATGAGCGTTGAAATGTCTGGTGGACTTTATCTAAAACATAGTGACTATCACAGACTATACGGGCATTTCTCCTACTTTTTTGTTTGTTGTAAAAGCTTTGTCAAATGTGTATATGGTGTCAGAAGGCTACTGTCTAGCKTTGCTGTGAACARGCTGAATTAAAAAATGCTGTAACTRCAATAAAACACCATGTCAAAGAAATTGTTTATTMATGTGCATCTTTTTTWWAAACKTTTTTATTTGCTGATATAAACTGATATACTAACACTTAAAATWGTTTCTATTATTTGAAACCTTATTACGAGACATACTTATTAAGAGAAATATACAAGTGTCTATACTTGTGCCTTACTATTGTGCAATGAAACTGAATCTTATGCTTATGTAAGTGCCTCGTTACTGTTATTTCTTAACTCTATTTCTTGAACTGCATCGTTGGTTAAGGGCTCGTAAGTGAACATTTCACAGTAAGGTCTACACATGTTGTATCCGGTGCATGTGACATATAACATTTGATTTGATTTGATTTATATCTATTTGCATAGTTTTTACTAGTTTTTACTAGTTCTTTCTCAACAACTAGATATTTCTATTTGCCCACGCCATTGGCATTTTTTTTGCTTAATTTAATCAAATGTTTCCCCGATTCTAAGCTGTGGATTTTTTTGCAGTGGAGAACCATACCATACGCCATTCTGCCATGTTGAAGCATGCACAATGTTTTCGTGACTTTGTCGGCTAACCTGTCTATAAAATAAGTGAATTTGTCCAAATAYTTATGACTCCTAGATACTTAAAATGCATTAATTTCTATGCGGCAAAACAGACGTATGTTGAATCATATCAAACATTTGATCTTAAATCCAGAATTGGAGTATAGCGCCAAACTAAACGTTTTTGCTTTACTGTCCAAATAAATATGTAGGGGCGTGTGTACATGTGTGTTAATATGTTAAGAATTTGTGTGGCAGCTGTGACAATGTTRAGTGTGTAAGGCAATCGAACCTGGGAATTATCGTGTAACTGCCAATTAAGGTCTGTTCTTAGGCCTGAGACGAAACCAAGGGATGGGAAAACAAACCTTAGGAAGGTGTTATTATTTGATGGCCTTATTGATTTTATAAAACAGTTACCAACATATTCAAAAAATATTAATGACATGTTTTCATGCATTTTTGGGGGGGAGGATACATTTAATTTAGTCCTTCCAAAATACAAAATTGTTTGAGCCAAAGCCAGTCGTTTGTTCTGAGATTGTGAAGTTGCTCTCTCTCTCTCTCTCTCTCAATTAAATTTAAGGAGCTTTATTGACATGGGAAACATGTTTACATTGCCAAAGTACCTGAAATAGATAATAAACTTAGTGAATGAAACAAAAAATGTTTTTTTACAGTGAACATTACACTCACAAAAGCTCCAAAATTATAAAGACATTTCAAATGTCATATTATGTCTACATACAGTGTTGTAGCATTGTGCAAATAGTTGAAGTACAAAAGGGAAAATAAATGAATGTTTTCTCTCTCTCTCTCTCTCTCCTAGGAGATTGGACACTTATATTACAATGACTGAAAAGGCTTCTTAAAGAACGTCCTGTATCCCACTGAAATTTCAAACAGCCTTGAACTTCACCAATGGCTGTCTGCCAGCTCCCCTGGCAGCTTACTGCAGTTCCACTGTGTAGTATAGATAGAGAGAGAGAGAGAGAGAGAGAGAGAGAGAGAGAGAGAGAGAGAGAGAGAGAGAGAAGAGAGACGAGAGAAAATTCACAAAATGGGACAAACACCAAATTGAGACTCTGCATGCAGATTTCTGCAAATCCAGAAAAGAGCCGTTAAATTCTACAACCATCTAAAAGGAAGCGATTCCCAAACCTTCCATAACAAAGCCATCACCTACAGAGAGATGACATGGAGAAGAGTCCCCTAAGCAAGCTGGTCCTGGGGCTCTGTTCAAACACAAACAACCCCACAGAGCCCCAGGACAGCAACAAAATTAGACCCAACCAAATCATGAGAAAACAAAAAGATAATACTTGACACATTGGAAAGGATGAAACAAAAAGGGGGAAACTAAAATGCTATTTGGCCTAAACAGAGAGTACACAGTGGCAGAATACCTGACCACTGTGACACACCCAAACTTAAGAGGTTTGGATAGCTTTGACTATATACAGACTTAGTGAAGCATAGCCTTGCTATTGAGAAAGGCCGCCGAAGGCAGACCTGGCTCTCAAGAGAAGACAGGCTATGTGCACACTGCCCACAAAATAGGTGGAAACTGAGCTGCACTTCCTAACCTCCTGCCAAATGTATGACCATATTAGAGACACATATTTCCCTCAGATTACACGACCCACGAAGAATTCGAAAACAAACCCAATTTCGATAAACTCCACTCATATCTACTGGGTGAAATACCACAGTATGCCATCGCAGAAGCATGATTTGTGACCTGTTGCCACAAGAAAAGGGCAACCAGTGAAGAACAAACACCATTGTAAATAAAACCCATGTTTATTTGTATTAATTTTCCCTTTTGTACTTTAACTATTTGCACAATAATATGACCTTTGAAATGTCTTTATTTTTTGGAACTTTTGTGATTGTAATATATACGGTTCATTTTATTGTTATTAAATCTAGTGTATTGGTAGAAGAGAGAGAGAGAGAGAGAGAAAGAGAGAGAGAGAGAGGAGAGAGAAAGAAAAGAGAGAAGAGAGAGAAATAAAGAGAGAGAGAGGTTAAGAGAGAGAGAGAGAGAAAGACAGAGAAATACAGAGAGAAATAGAGAGGGGGAGTGTTTGAGAGACAAAGTGGTAGAGAGCTAGAGCGAGCATGGTATGGGAAGCAGCGAAGACGGGCGAATGGAGAGAGTGCCTTGAGAGAGAAAAGACAGAGGAAAGGAGGAGAGATGGGAAGAGGCAGAAGAGGCAGAAGAGAAAGACAGATGGAAGGGCTGGAGTGATAGAAGTCTGGAACCACAGGACCCTGAATAGAGTTTACCCACTGCTAAATAGTTAGTTAAATAGTTCACCTAATAGCTTCCGGACTGCATTGACCCTTTTGTACTCCTTTGACTCGTCACATACTCTGCGTACTCTGCTGCTACTGCTGCTGCTACTGCTCGCTACTGCTGCTGCTACTGCTGCTGCTACTGCTGCTATTGCTACTGTGCTGCTACGCTGTGTCATGCTGCTGCTACTGCTGCTGCTACGCTGCTGCTGCTGCTGCTGCTACTGCTGCTGCTGCTCGCTACTCTGCTGCTGCTGCTGCTCTGAACTGCTGCTGCTACTGCTGCTGCTACTGCTAGCTGCTTGTAGCTGCTGCTACGTGCTCGCTGCTGCTACTGCTGCTGCTACTGCTGCTGCTACTGCTGCTGCTGCACTGCTGCTGCTGCTACTGCTGCGCTCTGCTGCTGCCTGCTGCTGCTGCTGCTCTACTGCTGCTGCTACTGCTCTGTCTACTGCTGCTGGCTATGCTACTGCTGCTGCTACTCTGCTACTGCTCTGCTGCTGCTGCTACTGCTGCTGCTTACTGTGCTGCTGCTACTGGCTGCTACTGCTGGGCTGCTACTGCTGCTGCTACTGCTGCTGCAGCTACTGCTACTGTGCTGCTTACGCTGCTGCTACTGCTGCTACTGCTGCTGCTGCTGCTGCTGCTACTGCTGCTCTTGCTGCTCCGCTACTGCTGCTGCTACTGCTGCTGCTACTGCTACTGCTGCTGCTGCTGCTACTGCTGCTGCTGCTGCTACTGCTGTGCTGCTGCTGCTGCTGCTGCTGCTCACTGCTGCGCTGCTACTGCTGCTACTGCTCCTGCTGCTGCTGCTACTGCTCCTGCTGCTGCTGCTGCTACTGGCTGCTGCTACTGCGCTACTGCTGCTCTGCTGCTGCTACTGCTGCCTGCTGACTGCTACTGCTCTACTGCTGCTGGCTACTGCTCTGCTACTGCTGCTGCTAGCTGTGCTGCTACTGCTGCTGCTACTGCTGCTAACTGCTGCTGCTACTGCTGCTGCACTGCGTGCTGCTTACTGCTGTACTGCTGCTTGCTCACTGCTGCTGCTACTGCTGACTGCTGCTGCTGCTGCTACTGTGGCTGCTGCTGCTGCTGGCTACTTGCTGCTCTGGCTGTGCTATGCTACTGCATGGCTGCTGCTGCTGCTGACTGCTGCTGCTACTGCTAGCTGCTGCTACTGGGCTGCTGGACTGCTGGCTGGCTGTCTGCTACTGCTGCTGCTACTGCTGGTGCTCGGTGCTGCTGCTACTGCTGCTGCTACTGCTGCTACTGCTATGCTGCTGCTACTGCTGCATTCTGGCTGCTGCGCTCCTGCTGCGTACTGCTGCTGGCTACTCTGCTTTGCTGCTACTGCTGCTGCCTGCTGACTACTGCTGCTGGCTGCTACCTGCTTGCTTGCTGACTGCTACTGCTGCTACTGCTGCTACTGCTGCTGCTGCTGCTGCATTTGCTGCTTACCTACTGCTGCTGCTACTGCTGTCGCTACTGCTGCTGCTACTATGCGTGCTGCTGCTGGCTGCTGCTACTAGCTGTGCTGCTGCTACTGCTACTGCTGCACTGCTGCTGCTGGCTACTGCTACTTGCTGCTGCTGCACTGCTGCTGCTACTGCTGCGCTGCTACTGCTACTGACTGCTGCTGCTGCGTAACTGCTGCTGCTGCTGCTACTGCTGCTACTGCTTACCTGCGCTGCTGCTCTGCTGCTGACTACTGGCTGCTGCTACTGCTGCTGCTACTGACTGCTGCTGCTGCTACTGGCTGGCTGCTAACTGCTACTGGTGCTTGCTACTGCGCTACTGCTGCTGCTACTGCTGCTACTGTGCTGCTGCTACTGCTACTGCTGTCTACTGGCTGCTGCTACTGCTGCTGCTACTGCTACTGCCTGCTACTGCTACTACTGCTACTGGCTGCTACTGCTGCTGCTGCTGCTTGCTACTGACTGCTGGCTGCTACTGCTGCTGCTGCTGCTGCTTACTACTGCTGCTGCTGCTGGCTGCTGCTGCTGCTACTACTGGCTTGCTGCTG
The DNA here is from genome assembly GCF_002910315.2 of Salvelinus sp. IW2-2015. Lineage (NCBI taxonomy): Eukaryota > Metazoa > Chordata > Actinopteri > Salmoniformes > Salmonidae > Salvelinus > Salvelinus sp. IW2-2015. Next base: position 10,018 of record NW_019948663.1, read on the forward strand.
CGCTGCTACTACTGCTGCTGCTGCTGCTGCTACTACTGCTGCTGCTACTTGCTGCTGCTGCTGCGCTTCCTGCTGCTACTCTGCTGCTGTGCTACTACTGCTGCTGCTACTACTGCTGCTGCTGCTGCTGCTGCTACTGCTGCTGCTACTGCTACTGCTGTGCTGCTACTGCTACTACTGCTGCTGGCTGCTACTGCTGCTGCTACTGCTACTGGCTGCCTATGCTCGCTGCTGCTGCTGCTACTACTGCTGCTGCTACTGCTACTGCTGCTACTGCTGCTGCTGCTGCTGCTGCTACTTGCTGCTTGCTTGCTGCTTACTGCTGCTATGCTGCTGCTGCTGCTGCTACTGCTGCTCACTGCTGCTGCTACTCTGGCTAGCTGCTATGCTGCTGCTACTGCTGCTGCTGCTACTGCTGCTGCTGCTGACTGCTGCTACTGCTGCTGCTACTGCTACTGCTGCTGCTACTGCTCTACTGCTGCTGCTACTGCTGCTGCTAGCTGCTGCTGCTACTGCTGCTACTGCTGCTGCTGCTGGCTGCTGCTACTATGCTGCTGCTACTGCTGCTTACTGCTGCTACTGCTGCTATTTGCTGTCTGCTGCTGCTGCTGCACTACTGGCTGCTGCTACTGCTGCGCTGCTGCTGCTGGCTACTACTGCTGCTGCTGCTGGCTGCTGCTACTGCCTGCTGCTGCTGCTGCTCTGCTGCTGCTACTGCTGCTTGCTGGCTGCTGCTGCTGCTACTACTGCTGTTGCTGCTACTAGCTGCTGCTGCTGCTTAGGCTTCTCTGCTGCTACTGCTGCTGCTGCTACTACTGCTGCCTGTGCTACTGCTGCTGCTGCTGCTGCTGCTGCTTGCTGCTGCCTGCTGCGCTACTGCTGCTGCTGCTGCTGCTGCTACTACTGCTGCTGCTACTTGCTGCTGGCTGCTGCCTGCTCCTGCTGCTGCTACTACTGCTGCTGCTACTGTCTGCTGCTGCTGCTGCTGCTGCTGCTGCTGACTGCTGCTGCTGCTGCTGCTGCTACTGCTGCTACTTGCTGCTGCTACTACTGCTGCTGCTGCTGCTGCTGCCTCTAGCTGCTGTACTGTGCTGCTGCTGCTACTACTTGCTGCTGCTGCTGCTGCTGGCTGCTACTGCTGCTGTCTGCTGCTTGCTCTGCTACTTACTGGCTGCTAGCTAGCTGCGTGCTGCTGCTGTGCTGCTGCTGCTTGCTGCTGCTACTGCTGCTGCTACTGCTGCTGCTGCTGCTGCTGCTGCTACTGCTGCTGCTGCTGCTGCTGCTCTGCTACTGCTGCTGCTCTGCTGCTGCTGCTGGCTACTACTTGCTGCTGCTACTGCTGCTGCTACTGCTGCTGCGCTACTGCTGCTACTGCTGCTGCTGCTACTGCTGCTACTGCTGCTGCTTACTGACTGCTGCTGCGCTACTGCTGCTGCTATGCTGCTGCTCGCTGCTACTGCTGCTGCTACTGCTGCTGCTGCTGCTGCTGCTGCTTCTGCTGCTGCTACTGCTGCTGCTGCTGCTGCTTGCTGCTGCTACTGCTGCTGCTACTGCTACTGCTGCTGCTAGCTGCTGCTACTGCTGCTGCTACTGCTGCGCTGCTACTTGCGCTGGCTGCTGCTTGCTACTGCTGCTGCTACTGCTGCTATGCTGCTACTGCTGCTGCTACTTGCTGCTGCCTACTGCTGCTGCTGCTCTGCTGCTGCTACGGCTTGCTGCTACTACTGCTGCTGCTACTGCTGCTGCTGCTGCTGCTGCCTGCTGCTCTGCTGCGTGTGCTACTACTGCTGCCTGCTGCTGCTGCTGCTGCTACTCTCGCTGCTGCTGCTGCTGCTGCTACTGCTGCACTGCTGCCTGCTGACTTGCTGCTGCTGCTGCTGCTGCTGCTGCTGCTGCTGCTCGCTACTTTCCTGCGGCTGCTAGCTGCTGCATGCTACTGCGCTGCTTGCTGCTACTGCAGCTGCTAGCTGCTCTGCTGCTGCTACTGGCTGCTCGCTACTGCGCTGCTACTACTGGCTGCTGCTACTGCTGCTGCTACTGCTAGCTGCTGCTACTGCTGCTGCTGGCTGCTGCTACTGCTGCTCTTACTGCTGCTGCTACTGCTGCTGTGCTACTGCTGCTGCTACTGCTGCTGCTACTTGCTGCTGCTGCTGCTGCTGCTTGCTGCTGCTACTGCTGCTGCGGCTGCTGCTGCTGCTGGCTACTGCTGCTGCTGCTGCTACTGCTGCTGCTACTGCTGCTGCTACTGCTGCTGCTACTGCTGCTGCACTGCTGCTGCTGCTGCTCTGCTGACTGGCTACTATGCCGCTGCCTGCTAACTGCTAGCTGCTACTGCTGCTGCTGCTGCTGCTCCTGCTGCTACTGCTGCTGCTACTGCTGCTGCACCACTTTGCTGCTGCTAACTGCTGACTACTGCTGCTGCTGCTACCTTGGCTACTGCTGCTACGGCTCGCTGCTGCTGCTGCTGCTACTACTGCTGCTGCTACTGCTACTGCTGCTACTGCTCTCGCTTGCTGCTGCGCTGCTGCTGCTACTACTGCTGCTGGCTACTTGCTACTGCTGCTACTCGCTGCTGCTGCTACTGCTACTCGCTGCTAACTGCTGCTGCTACTGGCTGCTCTGCTACTGCTGCTTACTGCTGCTGCTGCTCTGCTGCTGCTACTGCTACTGCTTGCTACTGCTGGCTAGCTGCTGCTGCTGCTGCTACTGACTGCTCTACTGCTTGCTGCTACTGCTGCTGCTTGCTACTACTGCTGCGCTACTCGCTATGCTGCCTGCTCTGCTGCTGCATACTGACGCTGCTACTGCTGCTGTTCTGCTCTGCCTGCTCTGCGCTGCTGCTGCTACTAGGCTGCTGCTACGCTAGCTGCTACTTGCTACTGGCTACTGCTACTGCTGGCTACTGCTGCTGCTGCTCTGCTACTACGGCTTGCTGCTACTGCTACTTGCTGCTAGCTGCTGCTGCTCTACTGCTGGCTGCTTGCTGCGCTGCTCAGCTGCTACTGCTGCTGCTGCTGCTGCTACTTGCTGCTGCTGCTGCTAGCTGCTCTACTGCTGCTGCCTACTGCTGCTGCTGCTGCTGCTGCTGCTGCTGCTACTGCTGCTGGCGGCTATGCTGCTGCTTACTACTGCTGCTGCTACTTAGCTGCTGACTGCTGCTGCTTGCTACTGCTGCTGCTACTGCTACTGCTGCTGCTGCTACTGCTACTACTGCGCTGCTGCTGCTACTGGGCGCTGCTACTGCTACTGCTGCTCTTGCTACTCGAGGCTGCTGCTGCTGCTGCTACTGACTGCTGCTGACATGCTACTTCGCTGCTACTACTGCTAGCTGCTGCTGCTGCTGCTGGCTACTAACTGCTGCTGCTAACTGCTGCTACTGTACGCTGCTCTGCTGCTGCTGCTTTATTTGCTTGCTACTGCTGCTGCTACTGCTGATGGCTAACTGCGCTGCTCGGCTACTACTTGTGCTGCTGCTGCTCACTGCTGCTGCTACTGCTACTGCTACTCGTGCTGCTGCTGCTACTGCTGCTCGCTGCTGCTCCTGCTTACTTACTCTGCTACTTGTGCTCTAAGCTGCTGCTTCGCTGCTGCTAAAACTGCTGACTGCTGCTGGCTACTGCGTACTGTGCTGGCTCTTGGCTTGCTGCTGCTGCTGTGCTGCTCTGCTGCTCTGCTACTGCACTATCTGCTACCTTGCTGCTGCTCGGCTGCTACCTGCTACTGCTTGCTGCTGCTCTGCTACTGTGCTGCTGCTGCTACTGCTACAAGCCTGCGCTCTGCTAGCTTAGTACTGGCTGCTACTGCTACTGCGCACTTGCTGCTGCTAATGCTACTGCTGCTGACCTGTACTGGCTGTGCTGAGCTACTTGCACGGTGCTTGGTGCACTTGCTTATGCTGCTGTACTGCTACTGCTGCTGCTACTGCTGCTTGTGCGCTTACTTGCACGCCTCTGCTTTCTCAGCCTACTGCTACTCTGCTCGCTACTTGCCTAGCTGCTTCTGCTACTGTTAGCTGCTTACTGCTGCTGCTGCTCTAGCTCTGCTGTGCTACTGTTGCCACTACATGCTTGTGCTACTGCTCTGCTCGTGCTCCGCACTGCTCGCTGCCTGCTGCTGCTACTGCTAACTGCTTCTGCTGTCTACTGCTGCTGCTAGCTACTTTGCTGGCTGCTGCTACTGACTGTGTTGCTGCTGCTCGCTGCTGCTACTGTGTGCTGGCTGGCGCTAGCTGCTGCTACTGCGCTGACTACTGCTGCCTCGCTACTGCTGCTGCTGCTGCTGCGTCCTGCTGCTTAGCTCTAGGCGTGCTGCTGCTGCTGGCTTCC
>NW_019948664.1:0-10000 GCF_002910315.2 Salvelinus sp. IW2-2015
ATTTTCAATCACAACTTTTTGTGGGAATATGAAGGCTGTCACTTGGGAACAAGAAAGCTGGACAATATTCCTCAACATTCTCGAACGGCCAATTGATAACCTTAAGTCCTGTGTAAGTAACGGGTCTATTTAAAAGTATAATTATCCCTGTTTCGGTCAGGCTTCAACCCTGTTCATGGAGAACCTCCCTCCTGTGGTTTTTTCGCTCCAACCCAGTTAGTAACCTAACCTGATTCGTTTATCAACCAGCTAATTTATCGCTGTGCTAAGATGAGGTTGTAAGTGAAACCTAAAGGACGTATCTCTCCAGGAACAGGGTTGGAGAGCCCTGTTTAAGCTGTATGACTTCTAACTGTACAAGTGAGAAAATCTATGTTAGGCTATTATGTTCAGTGGGGGCTAATGTTTCTAATCTTGTCCAACAGTATCACCTGCCAAGATTACCTGAGAGGAGACTGAAACGTTTACTTCAAGAACTTTTGAATAGGATGGTTCTGAGAAAAATGGTTGAGTATTGTTTTCGTGATGGCACGTGTTTAATACATTAATCAAATGAATATAACTGGGCTACGCAGGAGCAGTTTTTGAACATTTTTGGGTCTAGGACTATTATTAAGCATCTTCAGAGAAGTGCTGATCTAGTATCAGGTCTCCTCTGCCTTATTTTGTGACTAAAGACTAAACTGATCTTAACAGCACTCCTACTCTTTGACATGCTTCATTTACATTATTATTTTATTTTACATACGGCCCCAGCCCTTTGTTGTTGCAAGACAATATGAATCATTATATGGACTAGAAAGTCCATACCATAATATGTACATTTCCCTTTGTTTTTCAGAACTACGTGGCAACTGTGAATGGGGCTATCAGAAAGAGACGGAAACTCATCTGGAAAGATTGATATTTTTCAGGCAAAGATTCACTGATCATCAGACTCATCTTTTTTTTTTTTTTTTTTCAAAGAGGAGCTTAGCGGCCCCTTTAACCAGTTTATAAAGCATCGAATACAATCATGTGGGACCCTAGTCAGTCTATTTTATTATATTTAAATGCATCATTTATGTTGTTTTTAATTTTTTACATTTTCCCTTTTGTACCATTGTTGAAACAAACTGTATTTACCTTGTCTACTTAAAAACCTTGATTGGAAAATTAATATTGAAAGTGTCTATTTGAATTTTACTGTGTCTCTTTCTGCTTTTCAGTTGTCTACACTTATTTTCTCAGTGGGGAAAAGTACCGCAATTGTAATACTGGGCTAAAGTAAAGATACCTTAATAGAAAAATAACTTCAGTTTAAAGGTAAATCTCACCCAGAAATTCTACTTGAGTAAAAAGTATTTGTTATACTTAAGTATCAAAAGTAAAATGTTATTGCCAAAATATACTTAATATCAAAGTAAAATTATAAAGTATTTCCAATTCCTTATATTAAGCAATCCAGACGTCACCATTTTTCTTTGTTTTCTTAACAGAGATAGTAGGGATGACCAGGATGTACTGTTTGATAAGTGCATGATTGGACAATTGTCCTGTCCTAATAAGATTCAAAATGTTATGAGTACTTTTTGGTTTCACTGGAAAAATGTATGGAGCTAAAAGAACAATTATTTTTCTTAATGTAATGAAGTAAAAGTAAATGTTAGTCAAAAATATAAATAGTTAGAGTTAAGTAAGATACGCAAAAAATGTCTTAAGTAGTTCTTTAATGTATTTTACTAGTACTTTACACCACTGCTTATTCTTACATGTTTGACCTGTTTAATTTACTTAGAAAGCGGCCTGTTGTAGACATACAGGGTGTTGAGGGATGCTCCACAAGGTCGACTCAGCGGGAGGAAAATATTGTTGAACCACCGGACTGTGGTTGCCAGGTGTTGGTCCTCCTCCGCATCCGGTCTCTGAGAGCACGCTTTGCTGAGAAAGGAGGACACTTGGTTATCTTTGTGTAACCCGAAGCGATATATAAATATTCCTGATGTATTGAGAAAGGAGACACTTTGGTTATCTTTGTGTAACCCGAAGCGATAGTATAAATATTCCTGAGGGGGAAATACCTCGTTAGTGCTTCTGACTAACTTCCACATGAAGCGCTGTTTGTCTGTAATCTCTCGCTGGCTGTAATAAACAACATTCATTTAAGCTTGACTTTGGGGTCCTTAGTGTAATTTTCCACGACTTGTGAATGAATCTATTTTGTATACATTTTCGCCAAATTCGTTCTTGTCTAAAACCAATGACAGTGGCTTCTATCTAAACCATCTGAGGGATAGCAGATTAACTTGTTGCTGATCGTCAGTCCATGATAATTCTACTTTAAGTTTATACACCACATGACCAAAGTATGTGGACACCTGCTCATCGAACATCTCATTCCCCTTTGCTGCTTAGTAGCCTCCACTCTTATGGAATGCTTTTCCACTAGATTTACTTTGAACAGTGCTGCGGGGAGGTTGCTTCTATTTCACCAAAGAGGCATTAGTGAGGTCGGGCACTGATGTTTGAGGCCGATAGCTGGATCCGCAGTCGGTGTTTCAATTTCATCCGAAGGTGTTCAATAGGTATTGATATCAGGCTCGCGTGCAAGCCAGTCAGTTCCACACCAATCTCGACAAAACCAATTTCTGTATGGACTTGCTTGGCGTACTGGGGCATTGTCAGGCTGAAACAGGAATGGCCTTCCCTAAACTGTTGCCACAAATTGGAAGGCACAGACATTGTCTAGAATGTCATTGTATGCTGTAGTGTAACTTTCCCTTCATTGGAGCTAGGGGCCTAGCCGCAACCATGAAAAACAGCCCAACCACTGATGCCTCCTCCACCAAACTTTACAGTTTGGCCACTATCATCGGCGGGTAGCATCTTCTGGTTATCGCCAAACTCAGATTTTGTCCATCGGGACTACCAGATGTGAAGCACGATTCATTCATACAGAAAAACGTGTTTCCACTGCTCCAGAGTCCAATTTGCATGACTTGGACACCACTCCAGCCAACGCTTGCATTTGCGCATGGTACTTAGCTTGTGTGCGGCTGCTCGGGCCATGGGAAACCCATTTCATGAAGCTCTCGAAGAAACAGTTCTTGTGCTGACATTGCTCCAGAGGCAGTTTGGAACCAGTATGAGTGTTGCAAACCAAGGAGAGACGATTTTTACGTACTACGCGCTCTTCAGACACTCAGTGGTCCAGTTTGTTGCTTTTTGTAAGCTCCATTTCGCGACTCGAGCCATTATGCCCTTCGACTCTTCCACTTCACAATAAGTTGCTTAATTTTTTTATGTGTTTTGTATTATGTGGTTGTTACTATTTTTCTTGTTGTTTTTGTCTGTCAGCACACTGGGGCAGCGGGCTGAATGGGGGGGGGGGGGGCGGGGTCTGGGTGAGGAGTAGAGGATAATCTGGGGGATCAGGAATTCTAGCCCCACTTCACATTTGATGGGATGTTTATTTATAAAATCTGTCCATTGTATTAAACACTGTATTCTTACTATAATCGGGGGGGAAAAAAGAAAAAAGAACCTGGAAAAGAAATCATGGAAAAAGACAAAAAACAAGCAATACTTAAATAGATAATAGTTTAGAGAAAATATGCCTACGAGGCAGTCCCAACAGGTTCCTTCAGACGCTTGGAACTTCCTGGATAGAATAGAGATATTGTACATTATATATATCCAATTATATAATGGTGGAGGTATTTGGACATAATCTATAATGGTGTTGTTGTGTGTTTACATGATATTGTTTGATAACTTATATGTATCTAAATGGTTTTAAGTATGTTTTGTGTTATTTTTGAAAAAAATTAAAAATATGATCATCCCATGCTTGGCACATGAAACTGTTAATGAATGCATCTTGGCTGACCAATCATTGTTTAAATAACCTTAGGTGTCGTTTTCCGGTTCATGCTTGCAAGAGAACTTGAACATTCGAATTCAACCATTTCATTTGTTTCGAAAACCCTCATTTTCAACAGATAGGTTACATCTGTAACATTTGCAGAGCAAATAATTTCTTCAATGGAATGATTTATCAGCACTACGATTTACATCCATTATTTTTCCCAACAGAGAGAGGATGGTTTTGAACTGCATAAGTCATTTTAGGTCAAGTTGGAGAAAGATATTTGGTAAACCGTCTTCAGCCTCTGTTCATGAAATAAAAGTCACTAGATTACTCCCCTTAGAAATATAATTTTCGACAGACAACAAATGTATCTGATGGCTGAGTATGATTCCCTGGCAAATTGAAATATGCTTCCGCTTATATTAAATGCAGGAATTCTCATGCAGATAAGAACTCTACCAATTGGACACCTTTTCAATGGAGACACTACGGTCGTTCTACAAAACCTTACTTCAGCAAAATGAGCAACAATCTAAAGAAAAATACTAAAATAACACAGAGCCTATATTGAATGGTTATGTTGAATCCTTTTTCGTCTTCCATTTACTCATTTCAATTTACTGTGGGGGTTTTCGTCTTTCAGGACAACACTTTTTGTACTTGGGAGGATGTTCGAAATGAATCGTTGTGGAAATTGGAAGGATCTACAGTCTACATCGGAAGGTCCCCTTTTTATTTTTTTTTTTTTTGCACCACGACATGAAGCAGATGTTAATATTTTTCTTTCATAACACGACTGACTGTAGGCTTACAAAATTAAACCTGCTGACCCCATTTAAACGGATATGTAATTCATTACTGGACAAGAAAGTGAAATTCTTCTGACGTTTAAAATAATAATTCATTTGTTGATAAGGCATACAATCTTGTTCAATCAATTCCACGAATCAGTTCATTGTTACAAAGTGAATGATAAATGCTAAATATAAAAACGGCCATAATCAGAAACCTACATCTCCAATTAACGTCTCATCATCACATCACCATCTCATCATCATCATCTCGATCATTATCTGAGTTATATATATCAATGTGACCTTTCTACTCGTTCACATTAGGCCAACCACCACATTCATCGTCATCATTTTCGTCGTCTTGTAAAGCGCCATATAAAGGCTAATCTGGGGCAAATACTATTTATCAACCAGAATGAAACAACTGTATGAGGATCCCTTTGGAAATTTACCGAATCAATTAATTTAAGAATGAATTTGCCAAATTAAAGCCAATATCACCGAACTTTACTCCCGATTTTACTCTCGATCCTTTCACTCATGCTGCCCAAACATACCTGTAAAAACTTGGACCATCCTACCAATCTCGACTTTCGTGATGTCATTACAAATGCCTCAATACCCTACTCAATAAATTTGGATTGCAAGTCTATCACAGTGCCATCCGTTTGTTGTCCAAAGCCCCATATACTACCGACCCACTTCGACCTGTTACTCTCGTTGGCTGGCCCTCGCTTTCATACTCGTCGCCAAACTCACTGGCTCCAGGTCATCTACAGAGAGCCTGCTAGGTAAATCCCCCCTTATCTCGGTTAGGCTGGTCACCATAGCAGCACCCACCTTTAGCACGCGCTCCAGCAGTATATCTCTCTGGTTCACCCCCAAAACCAACTCTTCCTTTTGGCCGCCTTCTCCTTCCAGTTCCTGTGCCATGACTGAACGAACTTACAAAATCTTCTGAAACTGTCAAACACTTATCTCCCTCACTAGCTTTAAGCAACCAGCTGTCAGGGCAGCGCCATGTTAGTGCACCTGTACATAGCCCATCATTAAATTTTAGCCCAAACTACTACCTCCTTCCCTACTGTTATTTATTTTATTTTGCTCCTTGCACCCCATATTTCTATCTCTACTTTCACATTCTTCCACTGGCAAATTCTACCCATTCCAGCTGTCTTTACTTGCTATATTGATTTACTTCGCCGCCATGCCTTTTTTTTGCCTTCAACTCCCTTATCTCACCTCACTTGCTCACATTGTAAATAGACTTATTCTTCTACTGTATTATTGACTGTATGTTTGTTTTACTCCATGTGTAACTCTGTGTTGTTGTATGTGTCGAACTGCTTTGCTTTATCTTGGCCAGGTCGCAATTGTAAATGAGAACTTGTTCTCAACTTGCCTACCTGGTTAAATAAAGGTGAAATAAATAAATACATATTTTTTTTAGAGGCGGTTCGGCTTTAGCCTTCATTCAACACTACCAGTCACTCTGTTAATAAAATGCTTTTTTTATTTCAAAGATGTGCAATATTAACACCGAACAGTCATGCTTCAGATTGAACTACCTGATTAAAGGAAAGTCACGTTGTGTGAGCAAAATGTGATCGCTGTGCTACGCCTATTGAAACAACTGTCTGGTTAACCCTACACAGAATCTYAAAAATGTGGTGTGCAATGTCCACAATATTTACCATGGCCCTCATTTGCTAAGATAGAGCCCTGCAACATTGTAGAAATAGGCTACTGTTATATTCGTTTTTCATATTCAATATTGCCTGCTGAAGTACTGCTTTCTGACCTCATGAAATGCATTGCTCCAATGCAATTCTCCGCAAAGACATGTATGAAAACTGTTAACTTGCTGGACAAAAAAACATTCTTATTKATTTCACAATAGCATAATTAAGAATCACCCACTGAAAAGTTGGACTTATAAAGGGAAGCAAAAGCCTGAATCATGCAGCCTTCTTCGCCACAAAGGAATGTTTTATACCTTCCCTATCAAATCAAATCAATCAAAGTGCATTTGTCACGTGCGACGAATACAACCGGTGTAGACCTTATAGTGAAATGCTTACTTACAAGCCCTAACCCACAGTGCATTTTTTAAGCAAAAAATAAGTATTAGGTGAACAATAGATACGTAAAGAAGTCAAAACAACAGTAAAGAGACATTTAAAAATAACAGCAGCGAGGCTATATACAGTAGCAATGCTATATACAGGTACTGGTTAGTCGGGCTAATTGAGGTAGTATGTACATGTAGGTATGGTTAAAGTGACTATGCATATATGATAAACAGAGAGTAGCAGTAGCGTAAAAGAGGGGTTGGCGGGGCGGGACAATGCAAATAGTCCGGGTAGCCATTTGATTACCTGTTCAGGAGTCTTATGGCTTGGGGGTAAAAGCTGTTGAGAAGCCTTTTGGTCCTAGACTTGGCGCTCCGGTCCCGCTTGCCATGCGGTAGTAGAGAGAACAGTCTATGACTGTGGTGACCGGGGTCTTTGACAATATTTAGGTTCTTCCTCTGACACCGCCTGGTGTAGAGGTCCTGGATGGCAAGCAGTTTAGCACCAGTGATGTACTGGGCCTTACGCACTACCCTCTGTAGTGCCTTGCGGTCGGAGGCCGAGCAGTTACCATACCAGGCAGTGATGCAACCTGTCAGGATGCTCTCGATGTTGCAGCTGAATAAATCCTTTTAAGGATCTGAGGACCCATGACAAATCTTTTTAGCTTCCTGAGGGGAATAGGCTTTGTTGTGCCCTCTTCAGGACTGTCTTGGTGTGTTTGGACCATTCTAGTTTGTTGGTGATGTGGACACCAAGGAACTTGAAGCTCTCAACCAGCTCACATACAGCCCCGTCGATGAGAATGGGGTCGTGCTCGGTCCTCCTTTTCCTGTAGTCCACAATCATCTCCTTTGTCTTGATTACGTTGAGCGATAGGTTGTTATTCTGGCACCACCCGGCCAGGTCTCTGACCTCCTCCCTATAGGCTGTCTCGTCATTGTCGGTGATCAGGCCTTCCACTGTGTCGTCTGTAAACTTAATGATGGTGTTGGAGTCTGCCTGGCCACCGCAGTCGTGGGGGAAACAGGGAGTACAGGAGGGGATGATCATTGTTGAGGATCAGGGTGGCGGATGTGTTGCTACCTACCCTCACCACCTGGGCAGCCCATCAGGAGTCCAGGATCCAGTTGCAGAGGGAGGGTTTAGGTCACAGGATCATTAGCTTAGGATGAGCTTTGAGGAATTACAATGGTGTTGAACGTTGAGTATAGTCAATGGAATAGCAATTCTCCGTAGCGTGGTTCTTTTGTCCAGGTGGGAAAGGGCGGTGTGGAGACGCAATACGAGATTGCTAATCTGTGGATCTGTTTTGGGCAGTATGGCAAAATTGGAGTTGGTCTTAGGGTTTTGGGATAATGGTGTTAATGTGAGCCATGACCAGTCTTTCAAAGCAATTCATGGTACGGAGCGTGGAGTGCCACGGGTTGTTAGTCATTTAGCAGGTTGCCTTAGTGTTTTGGGCACAGGCTATGGTGGTCTGCTTGAAATATGTTAGTTTACAGACTTCAATCAGGGACATTGAAAATGTCAGTGAAGACACCTGCCAGTTGGTCAGCACATGCCCGGAGCACACGTCCTGGTAATCCGTCTGGCCCCGCGGACTTGTGAATGTTCACCTATTTAAAGATCTTACCCACGTCGGCTACGGAGAGCGTGATCACACAGTCGTCCGGAACAGCTGATGCTCTCATGCATGCCTCGGTGTTGCTTGCCTCGAAGCGAGCATAGAAGTGATTTAGCTCGTCTGGTAGGCTCGTGTCACTGGGCAGCTCGCAGCTGTGCTTCCCTTTATAGTCTGTAATAGTTTGCAAGCCCTGCCACATAAGACGAGTGTCGGAGCTGGTGTGGTACCATTCAATTTTAGCCCTGTATTGGCGTTTTGCCTGTTTGATGGTTAGTCGGAGGCCATAGAAGGATTTCTTATAAGCTTCCGGGTTAGAGTCCCGCATGTTGAAAGAGGCAGCTCTACCCTTTAATCCATGGCTTCAGGTTGGCGTATGTACGTACGGTCACTGTGGGGACGACGTCATCAATGCACTTATTGATAAAGCCAGTGACAAATTTGGTGTACTCCTCAATGCCATCGGAAAAATCCAGGAACATGTTCCAGTCTGCGCTAGCAAAACAGTCCTGTATTTTAGCATCTGCTTCATCTGACCACTTTTTTTTATAGACAGAGTCAGTGGTACTTCCTGCTTTCATTTTTGCTTGGAAGCAGGATCAGGATAGAATTGTGGTCAGATTTACCAAATGGAGGGCGAGTGAGAGCTTTGTATGCGTCTCTGTGTGTGGAGTAAAGGTGATCTAGAAATGTTTTCCCTCTGGCTGCGCATTTAACATGTTGATAGAAATGAGGTAAAACTGATTTCAGTTTGCCTGCATTAAAGTCCCTAGCCACTAGGAGCGCCACCTCTGGGTGAGAGGTTTCCTGATCGCTTATTTCCTTTTACAGCTGACTGAGTGCGGTCTTAGTTCAAGCATTGTATAGCGATACTTCGGTTTATTATATAAGATGGGCAACTTCATCATTATTATAGAAGATGGACTTCAGCAATGTAGGATTCATATCGAATCAAGATGAAGATAATCGGCTGTTAATCATTTCGTCAGTTACACTTAAATTATATAAAAAGAAACATGGCTCTATTGAAATAGTTGAGTATCTGCCTGACTGTTCTGCCGAGGCACAGCTGACTCCGATCGGTGCAGATGGACGCAGTTCATGCACCAGTCCGCTATTTGGTGTGCAATATTTGATGCTCAGTATATCTCATTATTATGCCTACATTTATATTATTTTATTATAGCACATTTTATGTAACCAATGCTTTCACTCGCTGTACCACAACGTTTAATGTAAGGTTACTATTCCAATACAGTTCACTTTTTGACATTGATATGACTTTATTTCAGAGTGGACAATTTCCAGTTCTGTGTCTAAAAGAAAAGTCGAGCGCATGTTTCCAGAGCATGTTTACAAGAACACACAGGATCAAATCAAATCAAGTTTATTTATATAGTCCTTCTTACATCACCTGATATCTCAAAGTGCTGTACAGAAACCCAGCCTAAAACCCCAAACAGCAAGCAATGCAGGTGTAGAAGCACGGTGGCTAGGAAAAACTCCCTAGAAAGGCCAAAACCTAGGAAGAAACCTAGAGAGGAACCAGGCTATGAGGGGTGGCCAGTCCTCTTCTGGCTGTGCTGGGTGGAGATTATAAAAGAACATGGCCAAGATGTTCAAATGTTCATAAATGACCCGCATGGTCAAATAATAATAA
>NW_019948664.1:10849-14338 GCF_002910315.2 Salvelinus sp. IW2-2015
CCCTGTTTTCTTTAACACAGGGTGAGGACGTCTCTGTAGTTGCGTTAGAGGCTTATATATAGCCCAATTATTTAAAAACTTCTTATGGCTTGGGGACGCTATTTTCTCATCTGGATGAAAAGTGTGCCCAAAGTAAACTGCCTGCTACTCAGGCCCAGAAGCTTGGATATGCATATAATTGGTAGATTTGGATAGAAAACACTCTAAAGTTTCTAAAATTGTTTGAATAAAGTCTGTGAGTATAACAGAACTTAGGTCAATCTGTTTTCCATTGGATTTCTATGGCAAGGCCGTTTTAATAGAAATATTCTTGCAGTTCCTATAGCTTCCACTAGATGTCAACAGTCTTTAGAAATTGGTTGATGGTTTTCTTTAGAGGAACTAAGAAGTAGCCCTGTTATTTTCCTGTGTCACTCCAGGTGCACTCTAATGTTTTGGTGCGCGCGACCTGGAACATGCTTTCTTTGTTTTCGTCCGGTATTGAACACAGTTTCTCCCGTCTTAAATTTGATAGATTATTTACGTAAAAGAATACATAAAGTTGTAGTACAAAAGTTGTTTGAAATGTTTGGACAAAGATTACAGGTAACTAATGAGATATTTTGTAGTCATGTAGCGTGAGTTGGAACCGGTGTTTTTCTGGATCAAACGCGCCAAATAAATAGAGATTTTGGATATATAACGACGGAATTAATCTAACAAAAGGACCATTTGTGATGTTTATGGGACATATTGGAGTGCCAACAGAAGAAGCTCGTCAAAGGTAAGGCATGAATTATATTGTAATGAAACAGCAGGGAGCAGGTCTCGAACCCTCGACCTTCTAGCCAGAAGTCCAGCGCGCTATCGACTGTGCCGCAAAAGCATTCTCGAGCAGGCAGAGTCGATTTCCGTGCTTATAAACCCAGGGTCGTTACACTACTCCCTCCTTTCAAAGAGCGCGTCCTCGCGCTAGCTTGCAACTCTACGTCTTACAGGAACGCGCTCACCGGCCAAGCACACACACTGTCTTGGATGCAAGGTCCGATCACTTTTGACACCAATGTAATGAAACAGCAGGGAGCAGGTCTAGAACCCTCGACCTTCTAGCCCGAGGTCCGGCGCGCTATCGACTGTGCCGCAAAAGCACGCTCGAGCGGCAGAGTCGATTTCCGCACTTATAAACCCAGGGTCGTTACAATATCTTTATTTCTGAGTTTTGTGTCGCGCCTGGCGGGTTGAATTATGATTGTCTGTCTTTGTTTGATGGGGTGCTGTCCTCAGATAATAGCACGGTTTGCTTTCGCCGTAAAGCCGTAAATTACTATAAATATTAAACTTTCATGAAATCACACATGCAATACACCAAATTAAAGCTACACTTGTTGTGAATCCAGCCAACATGTCAGATTTCAAAAAGGCTTTTCGGCGAAAGCATAAGATGCTATTATCTGATGATAGTACAACAGTAAACAAAGGGAGTAGCATATTTCAACACTGCAAGCACGACACAAAACGCAGAAATAAAATATAAATCATGCCTTACCTTTGACGAAATTCTTTGTTGCACACCAAATCATGTCCCATAAACATTCCATCATATATGGCCTTTTGTTTCTGAATTATTAATTCCGTACAAATTTCTTTATATCAATTAGAAATGGTTCGAATTTATTGACCAGTTTTCAGTCTCAGCAAATACACAGCCTCATCCAACCTTTTCGCCTCTTTCTATACTACAAATATTATATATCTATAAAATTTACCATTAACAACTTACTCAATTATTACATTTCAATATCTTACTTTTGTGTAATTACAGACGTTCAGCTTTTAAATACGTTTTAATATATCGATCATTTTTGAAGACGTGTCATGATCTAGAGTTCAATACACAAAGACAAACACTAGCGGAACCACCAGACTTTTCATTCTTATATTTCTTCCTTCTCTCAACATAAGTCCTTGTACTTCATGGACCCTCTACTATACGATACCCTAGCTTCATCTCATTACACAAAGACAAACCTTTCAAACCCGATTTCTAAGGACCTGTGAATACCCTATGTAGAAGCGTATCAACTGCCAAGCCAAGTCCATATAGAATATTCTTTTCTCAGGGCTTTCTCTAAGATTAAATATATCATTGGAAAAAAATTAAAATCTGCTGATGATGCATTGGTCCTCAGAGTTTCGCCTCCTGCTAAATGCATATTTCTGTTATTCTCACAGACACTGATTTCAAACAGTATTAGAAAGCTCAGAATGCTTTTTCTATCCAAAATCTACTAATAATATGCATATCTTTATCATTTGTAGGGTATATGAGTAGCCACGCATGTATTTTGTTCATTGTCTATTTTATCGACACAGTGAAAATAGCCTATGCCCCCCTGCCAAGCTTCAATAATTTTAAGTTAGACAAAACCATTTATGGCTGCCAATCCCGCTACCGATGATATGCTACATCTGGAGGTGAAAGTTTGCCAGGGCGTGTTCACAAAATTTAAAAAGCCAAAATCTTCATAAAATTTAATAATTCTACAAACAGATGTCGTTTATATCACTTTTTAAACGGATATCTATATGTTTTAAACTCCCACCACAGTCGCCTCCAATTTCAATGTGCTTTCAGCCGAAACACACAACAGATTATTAGGTCACCACAAAACCACAATAAGCACAGCATTTTTTTCCAGCGAAACTATAGCTTTCACAAAAACAAAATAGAGAATACATATAATCACTAACACCGCCTATTGTATTATGTTACTTATTCCATGATACACTCATAGATTAGGATCTTCTATGTTACACTAATACATGCATGTTTTTGTTCTCGATTTTAAGCTTCATGTATTTTATACTAAAAACAACATCTTGATCTTTACTTATTGGCCGTATAGAATTCACTACTTGCAACAAACACTCACGTATTTGCATAGCCCCATCCATCTCGGTACACTAACAGACTTTAAATACTCTATCAAAATGTAGAGATGATAATACAAGTTTATACACATGGATATTATTAGATTTTTTATACCGTCTCTCTTATGCAACCTCTTTGTGTCAATTTCAAAAAAACTTTACGGTAATAAAATTAATACCATGCAATAATCCTGTAGACGTGAGCTTCAGATTTACAATTTAATCCAAATTAGCCGCCTTGTTATTGGAGTCATACTAGAACCAGAAACATACCTTATCGATTAATATGTTTCCTTACTTTTGTTTGATATTTCATCCCACAGCATGCCAGTCCCTAGGAATCCAGGAAATCCACAAGAATATGGCTTTCTACTCTCTCCCAACTAAATGAGTCTGTTAATATAGCCAAATAGCTACTTTGGTAATTAGTTTACCTAAATCCGCCCCACACAAAAAGCGCAGATTCCACCTACCAGAACTCCCACACCATATATACGTTGACGATATACAGTCCCCATAAATAATAGTTCTCGTGTTTACCTCATCAAGGGTGTTTTCTCAGTAGAAACATGTTCATAA
>NW_019948665.1:0-14333 GCF_002910315.2 Salvelinus sp. IW2-2015
ATGTGGGGTATGCATGGGTGTCCGAGCTGTGTGCTAGTATTTTAAACAGACCTCTGGTGGCATGTCATGTGGGGTATGCATGGGTGTCCGAGCTGTGTGCTAGTAGTTTAAACAGACCTCTGGTGGCATGTCATGTGGGGTATGCATGGGTGTCCGAGCTGTGTGCTAGTATTTTAAGCAGACAGCTAGGAACCTTCAGCTTGTCAACACCTCTTACGAAAACAAGTAATGAGGATGTCAATCTCTCTTCCACTTTGAGCCATGAGAGATTGACATGCATGTCATTAATATTAGCTCCGTGTACTTTTAAGGGCCAGCCGTGCTGCCCTGTTCTGAGCCAACTGCAATTTTCCCAAGTCTCTCTTTGTTGCACCTGACCAGGTGTGTCAAAACCAGGGCCTGTAGGACCTGCCTTGTTGATAGTGTTGTTAAGAAGGCAGAGTAACGCTTTATTATGGACACTTAATTTTTTTATTTTATTTATCCTTTATTTTAGGTAAAGGTAAGTTAAGGTAAGTAGGTAAGTTGACTGAGAACACGTTCTCATTTACAGCAACGACCTGGGGAATAGTTACAGGGGACAGAAGGGGGATGAATGAGCCAATTGTAAACTGGGGATTATTAGGTGACCGTGATGGTTTGAGGGCCAGATTGGGAATTTAGCCAGGACACCGGGGTGGACACCGGGGTTAACACCCCTACTCTTACGATAAGTGCCATGGGATCTTTAATGCCCTCAGAGAGTCAGGACACCCGTTTAACGTCCCATCCGAAAGACGGCACCCTACACAGGGCAGTATCCCCAATCACTGCCCTGGGGCATTGGGATATTTTTTTTTAGACCAGAGGAAAGAGTGCCTCCTACTGGCCCTCCAACACCACTTCCAGCAGCACTACTCCCCATCTAAGCTACTGTTGTATCAATATGGTTTAACCATGACAGTTTACAATCCAGGGTTATTCCAAGCAATTTATTTATCTCAACTTGCTCAATTTCCACATTATTCATTCCTAAATGTAGTTCAGGTTTAGGGTTTAGTGAATGATTTGTCCCAAATACAATGCTTTTAGTTTTGGAAATATTTAGAACTAACTTATTCACTGCTACCCATTCCGAAACTAACTGCATCTCTTTGTTAAGTGTTGCAGTCATTTCAGTCGCTGTAGTAGGTTGACGTGTGTTGAGTTATCCGCATACATAGACACGCTGCCTTACTCAAAGCCAGTGACTTTGAGTAACTCAGTAAAATCTTTGAAATTGTTGCATGTTGCATTTATATTTTTGTTCAGTGTAGTTCTGCCAGGTAACCTGCTTTGTAGTTAACATTTCATTGAGTATATTTTTGTTCAGTGTAGTTCTGCCAGGTAACCTACTTTGTAGTTAACATTTCATTGAGTATATTTTTGTTCAGTGTAGTTCTGTCAGGTAACCTACTTTGTAGTTAACATTTCATTGAGTATATTTTTGGGGAAGACTGTCTACCCACAAGACGGTTATCATTAGCATCACTAACTTGCTACATACAGAGTGACAAGCAAACTCGTGCCCCAAATAGACAGATATTTCTGGAAATGTATAGGCAGATGTTGTGTTTGGCCTTCTAAGCCAATAGAGGCTAACCAGGGGTGGGATAATTCAATGTGGATTTGATTTGATAGTAGTTGGGAGCTTTATGTTTTTCACAGTTTGCGATGGAACAAATTAAAAAATGCAAACACTTTCAGAATTGCTTGGCGAGCTACTGGTAGTTTGGGATCTACCTGTTGGAGAACCCTGGTGTAAAGTAACTACGTAAAAATACTTTGAAGTACTACTTAATATGTTTTTGGGGGTATCTGTACTTCACTGAGAAATGCCTATTTATTTATTTTAAAACTTTTACTTTCACTCCACTACATTCCTGAAGAAAATATTTACTTTTTACTCCCATATATTTTTCCTGACACCCAAAAGTACTCCTTACATTTGGAATGTTTAGCAGGACAGGAGAAAGAGAACAAGATCTTGTAGACTCACTAAACACTATTGCTTTGTTTGTCTAGTGTTGGAGTGCGTCCTTGGCTATCCGTAAATAAAAATATGTAAAATGTGGCCGTGTGGTTTGCTTAATATAAGGAATTTTAAATGATTTATACTTTTACTTTTGATACTTTGACTTTTATTCAAGTAGTTTGTTACTGGGTGACTTTTCATTGAGTCATTTTCTATTAAGGTATCTTTACTTTTACTCAAGTATGACAATTGGGTACTTTTGCCACCACTGCACTTTCCCCATGAGTGTGTATGGTCCAGAATGTTGTATTTGTCATTTCACCACTAGATGAGCAGACGAGCCATAGTGTAGATTAGCCCCGCTACCTTCTGTCAGTGATGCAGTCCTGTTCAGATAACATCATCACGTTTTAATGCAGACATAAACACAGCACTGTGTTCTAATTGGCCAGCGATATGACAACATTAAAGGGTGTCAGCACAGGGAACAGCGTTTTAATTCTGGGTTAATGATGATGTTTATTTCCCCCGGTACTCGTTCCTAAGAGCTATGGCTTTATGCTGTAGTAGTGGCTAGCTGTAGCTGTGTGGTCTCTATGGGGAGAATGCTGAGTTCTSTCTCAAGGTAGTTTAGCTAAGAATCTCTCCTTCCCTCTGTAAGTTCTTTATCAGGAAGTAGCAGCACATTAACCTCAGAGCGGATTATGGCGTGTAACAGAGCCGGGCTGCCGGGACGCAGTGTGACTGGGCTCCTCTGGGCTCAGATTAGAGCCGACCTCTGACCTCTGTGTAAGTCACTGATAGTGAACTGTGCTTCCTCAACCTCCTCTCTCTCTCTCCACTCCTCGGTCGTCTGAGGCTGCTGTGTGGTTCTGGAGAAAAGGTTTACAGCAGGGCCAGGGTAGTACTGCTGCTCTGATAGAAATCACACAGATTTATCTGGCCTCACAGACAACAACCCCTAATCACAGTAGAAGTGATCTGAATACCTGTGGAGAAAAGACAGAACACCATGAGCAGAGATGAAATGAAAAATAACTTTCTGTTAAGGACACAATTTACTGTACAGGAATGAAAGGCAGTCTATTTCTGACACCGAGGAACAACTTAAATGTCACATTATAAATAGCCAATAACTGTAATATTGTGCTGACTTAAAGGTTAAAGGGTATAGACGGACGAGTTTCTGCAGATATTTCTGTAATGAATTTCTGTGTTGTGAGAGCGATATAAATACATTAAGAAAGAAAGGTCAAAAGAAAGAAAGAAAGAAGGAGCAAAAAAACAGTGAAAGAAAAGGTGAGTGAGGGAGGGAGGGGGTTAGCATATTCTACTTCAGTGACTGTGATCTTCTTGTAATTGCCGTGTGCATATGTTGGTGATGACGAGACAGGGATTAGCATGGAGAGGAGTGCTGATGAGGAGATGAGTGAGGTGATAGATTTATATCCTGCCATGACAGCCCAGGGAGAGATTAATTCCCTCTTTACGACTGTTTAAAAAGACGCTTGCTCCATGGGAGACCGACTGAGAGAGACCGACTGAGAGAAAGACTACGAGAGAGAGCGACTGATTACTGCCAGGCTATGCCACAGAGTTGGTACTCGACTATTCCTCTGTGTGTGTGTGTTTTGTGTGTGTGTTTTGTGTGTGTGTGTGTGTGTGTGGAGGAACTGTGTGATTGATTGCATTTCAGAGTGCTTGTGCCGTTTGAGAGAGAAAGGGAGTGTGTGTGAGAGAGAGAGAGTTAGAACCAGTGGGCTGTTTGCGTGGTATGGCTTTTGGGACTTTCGTTTGATTAAGTGAGAGTGCTGTCACTGTGACCAATGAGAGCGATGATATTATCCCCTTTTATGCATTATTAAACTGAAGAAGAAAATGATGACATTTTTAGATCTCTTAAATGTCCCTTGTCTTGTTGAATCTGGAGGAACTAGAAAAGACTGGGACATTGCTCTAGGCCTAATCAGAAACTGCTTTAAAGTAATTGGAGAGAATTTCTTTTTTCCCCCCTCTATTTTCTTCAAATTAAGAAATGTAATTTCATTATCATCATAATATCTGGTTTAAAAAAAATCTAAATAGGTTTCTGATATCTTCCTGCTGTTCAAAGTCACGTGTACACACACACACACACACACACACACACACACACACACACACACACACACACACACACACTTACTGATTATATTATTATTCTGCTAGAGCCTATAGGTGAAGACCAACAGGTGGTAATACAGTCACTCTACAGTAAAAGACGTACAGTAGTATGACCACTGATTGGTCTTTCCTGTCTCATCTACCTTCCCTCCAATGAACATGTGTGTGTCAGTATAGCTGGCAGTGAAGAGGCTCTCCATCATGACACTGCAGTGAGCCCCTGGGGTGATGATGCTGCTCAAATGTCAAGCTAAATGAGCAGGCCAACGTGCYTCTCTGCATGTTGTTCTATCTGCCCCTGTTTATTACTGTAATGTTGTCACCCCCTGCTCTCTCTGCCAATAGCCCCGTTGTCCTCCAGCCCCCACCCCACCCACCACACCCTGTGGCTCTCTCAGACGACCAGGGGTCAGTTGCTCATTTATAGGTTTAATTAAAGCCTTGTTAATTATTTAGTCACCTCCGGGGCAGAGTCCATCTCTGCCCCCTGAGTTTGATCAGTATCTGACTGCATGTTTAAGAGAAGGCCCTGAGCTAAACGTCTCTCTCTTACTCTCTCTTTCTCTCTCTCGCTCTCTTTCTCCCCCTTGTTCTCTCTCTCTCTTTCTTTATCGCTGTCTCTCTAACTCTCTGTCTCTCTCAATTAAATTACATTTTAGGGCTTTTTTGGCATGGTAAATTTTTACATTGCCAAAGCAAGTGACGTAGATAATAAACAAAAGTGAAATAAACAATTCACATTTTTTTACAGGACATTACACTAACAAAAGTTCCAAAAGAATAAAAACATTTCAAATATCATATTATGTGCTAGTTAAAGTACAAAAGGGAAAATAAATAAACATAAATATGGGTTGTATTTACAATGGTGTTTGTTCTTCACTGGTTGCCCTTTTCTTGTGGCAACAGGTCACAAATCTTGCTGCTGTGATGGCACACTGTGGTATTTCACCCAAAAGATATGGGAGTTAATCAAAATTGGGTTTATTTTCAAATTCTTTGTAGGTCTGTGTAATCTGAGGGAAATATGTGTCTTTTTTTTTTTGTGGGCGGTGTGCACATAGCCTGTCTTCTTTTGAGAGCCAGGTCTGCCTACAATGGCATTTCTCAATATTAAGGCTATGCTCACTGAGTCTGTACATAGTCAAAGCCTCCTTAAGTTTGGGTCAGTACTCTCTTTTTAGTGCCAAATATCATTCTAGTTTGCTCCGTTTTTTTAGTTAATTACAGGACGCATTGGAATGAATTATCTTTTTGTCTTCTCATGATTTGGTTGGGTCTAATTGTGTTGCTGTCCTGGGTCTCTGTGGGGTCTGTTTGTGTTTGTGAACAGAGCCTCAGCACCAGCTTGCTTAAGGGACTCTTCTCTAGGTTCATCTCTCTGTAGGTGATGGATTTGTTATGGAAGTTTGGGAATCACTTGCTTTTAGGTGGTTATAGAATTTAACGGTTCTTTTCTGGATTTTGACCATTAGTGGGTATCGGCCTAATTCTGCTCTGCATGCATTATTTTGTGTTTTACGTTGTACAAAGAGGATATTTTTGCAGAATTATGCATGCAGAGTCTCAATTTGGTGTTTGTAAGGTTTAGTTAATTCTTGGTTGGTGAGCAGACCCCAGACCTTACAACCATAAAGGGCAATGGGTTCTATAACTGATTCAAGTATTTTTAGCCAGATCCTAATTGGTATGTTGAATTTTATGTTCCTTTTGATGGCATAGAAGGCACTTCTTGCTTTGCCTCTCAGAAGTTACCTGTGGCGCTGATGTTTAGGCCAAGGTATGTATAGTTTTTGTGTGTTGTACACTTGTTGTTTGTGTACATGGATTTTATAATGTCGTATGTCTTTCCCCTAACACCACTTTCCATCAATTTGTATAGCAGGCCTTCAGAAGCTTTTTAGAAATCAACAAAGCATGAGAAGCCTTTGTTTTGGTTTGTTTGCTTGTCATTTAGGGTGTGCAGGGTGAATATGTGGTCTTTCTTACGGTAATTTGGTAAAAAGCCAATTTGACATTTGCTCAGTACATTGTTTTCGCATGAGGAAATGTACGAGTCTGCTGTTAATGATGATGCAGAGGATTTTCCCAAGGTTGCTGTTGACACATATCCCACGGTAGTTATTGGAGTCAAATTTGTCTCTATTTTTGTGGATTGGGGTGATCAGTCCTTGGTTCCAAATATTGGGGAATATGCCAGAGCTGAAGATGATGTTAAAGAGTTTAAGTATAGCCAATTTGAATTTGTGGTCTGTATATTTTATAATTTTATTTAGGATACCATCAACCCGACAGGCCTTTTGGGGTTGGAGGGTTTGTCTTTTGTCCAGTAGTTCATTCAATGTAATTGGAGAATCCAGTAGGTGTTGGTAGTCTTTAATAGTTGATTATAAAATGTGTATTTAATCATGTGTATGTTTTTGTTCTTTGCTATAGAGCCAAAAAGATTGGAGAAGTGGTTTATCCATACATCTCCGTTTTGGATGGATAACTCTCCGTGTTGTTGTTTGTTTAGAGTTTTCAAATTTTCCCAGAAGTGGTTAGATTCTATTGATTCTTCATTTACATTGAGCTGATTTCTGACGTGCTGTTCCTTCTTTTTCCGTAGTGTATTTCTGTATTGTTTTGTAGGCTCAGGTTTTCTGGGTCTCTATGGTTTTTGTTCGATAGGTTTCTTTCTTAGATTTTTGCATTCTTCATCAAACCATTGTCATTGTTGTTAATTTTCTTAGGTTGTCTGCTTGAAATGTTTAGATTTGATTAGGAAGCTGAGAAGTCAAATATACTCTTTAGGTTTTCTACTGCCAAGTTTACACCTTCGCCATTACAGTGAACCATTTTATCCAGGAAATTGTCTAGAAGAGATATAATTTGTTGTTGCCTAATTTTTTTGGTTAATTTCCACTGCTTTCCTTCCATCTATAGCATTTCTTAATATTATTCAGTTCCTTTGGCTTTGACGCCTCATGATTGACCATAGATCTGTTCAAGTAGACTGTGGTTTTGCTGTGATCTGATAGGAATGTCAGTGGACTGACTGTGAACTCTCTAAGAGACTGTGTTGAGGTCAGTGATAAAGTAGTCTACAGTACTACTGCCAAGAGATGAGCTATAGGTGTACGTACCGTAGGAGTCCCCAGTGTCCGACAGAGCTACAGGAGTTGTGACCCGGTTTTGTTGTTGTAGTTGTGTCTAGGGGGGCATTTGGGGGAGGGAATGCATGTGTTTTTCCCCCTGTGTGCTGAGGGTGTCAGGTTCTTGTCCAGTTCTGGCATTTAGTTCACCACAGACTAGTACATGTCCCTGGGCCTGGAAATAGTTGATCTCCCCCTCTAGGATGGAGAAGCTGACATCGTTAAAGTATAGGGATTCTATTGGGGGGGATATAGGTAGCACACATGAGGATATTTTTCTCTGTTGAGATAATTTCCTTATTAATTTCTAGCCAGATATAAAATGTTCTGTTTTGACTAATTTAATAGAGTGGGTTAGACCTGCTATAATCCAAATTAGCATACCCCCAGAGTCTCTTCCCTGTTTCACACCTGGTAGTTTGGTGGATGGTACTACCAGCTCTCTGTAACCTAGAGGGCAAGCAGTGGGCCTATCTCCTCTATACCGTGTTTCTTGTAGGATGACAATATCTGTATTTCCAATTTCTTTGATGAGGTCTGGGTTCCTGCTCTTTAGGCCAAAGGCAGATGACCTCAGTTTGTGTTCCATAGGTCTAGTGTTGTTTTTGTGGGGTTTAGGCCCGGACCATCACAGTAGGTGTGAGCAGAACATGTTGAGCATCTGATACATACCTCTTAGGTCACATGACGGTGCTTGTGGGGGTGTAATAGTGGGGGTTTGGCCTGTTGCCCTGCTCACGGCCTGGGCATATGTGCAGCTGACATGTTGAGGTCCTTGACGGCAGGGACGGGGGGACATGGGTGGGCAGAAGGGGCATAGGTTTGATATGGGGGGGCTTATAGGGTGGGGCCAGGGTTTGCTTGGGGTGGTCTTAGCTCGGTTGGGGTGTGGCTAGTGATGCTTGGTCTGGGTGTAAAGTCCTCTTTGGCATGTGTTTCTCGTCTCTGTGACGACTGCCCTCTGGGTCTTGTTGGGAGGGGGGGGGGGGGGGTGGTTGTTGTGCTGGTATGTTTTGTGAGTTTGTTCTGTCTGGTTATTGTGACTTGCTCTCCTGAGCTCCACCATGTCTCTCTCCAGCTCTGTGAATTTATCCCTCCCAATGATGGAGGAGCAGTGCAGTTGTGCGACCTGGGTGTATTCAGTGCTTGGGGGGGGGGTGACTATCCTCGTCTGCAGGACAGTTTGAAGAGGTGTGATCAGACTCACTCAGGGTGGGGGAGTTGTCTCTTTGATCCCGTAAAACTCCTGCTGGAACTGCTTGAGGATGCCCTGCACCATTACTGTCCCAGACTTTTACACGTTGACAGAGGTTGTTTCAATTTCCTCAATGTCTAGTATTCTGAGTTTCCACCCTGGGCCAATACCCTCTTGACATAGGGGTAGTGTGCTCTTATAGCACTGTGCCATGCCAGGGGATTCGTCTGTGTGGATAATTAAGTTGCTTATGTTCCCCTCAGAAAATAGTGTCTCTGGATTGTTCTTGAGGAGCTTTTTGTTGTTGTTGTTTTTCCGTGCAGTGTTCTTTTTTATAGCCATGGGGTACTGTATGGAAATGACCTCTGCATAGGGATAGGCCATGGGGGTTTCAAAGGCCTCTGCATTTGGTGGGGGGGCTGTGAAACTCAATCAAATTCAATTCTCCTGCCATTGTTAGGCCTAAGAGTTTTCACACCTCTTACTTCACACTTCAGCGCTAATTGAATTTGCAGCCAGGTCAGTTCTGTTCTAACAGCTTGGTAGATTAGTAGCCTTATTTATTAAGCTTTATATAACAAGATTGTCTTTTACTTTTTTACTTCAGAAGTAGGTTCAGACTGAACATTACTTACTCAGTTATGTGTTGGGTGGTATTTCCAGGTTCCGTTGTGTTTTCTGCAGTTTTTAGTTTGTTCGTTTTTTCTCCGTAGTAATAGTCCATTTTGTCCAAAATGAAGGCTTTAGGTATGGAATTTGGATTGAAGGTTTTGATGTTGAGGTTAATATTCTGTATACGTTCCTGCGAAAAAAATGCACGTTTTTGTCCCTCAATTGTTTCTCAATTCTCTCTCTCTCTCTCTTTCTCTCTCTTTCTCTCTCTCTCTCTCTCTCTCTCTCTCTCTCTCCTCTCTCTCCTTTTTCTCTCTCTCCTCTCTTCTCTCTCTCTCTCTCTCTCTCTCTCTCTCTCCCCTCCTCTCTCTCTCCTCTCTCTCTCTCTCTCTCTCTCTCTTCTCCTCTCTCTCTTCTCTCTCTCTCTCATCATCTTTGTCTTCCTTATGTTATGTTTAGTCTGCCCTTGGTGAAGTTAACCTTCTGATTGATAATTTATACCTGGTCTTCCCAACATTATTCATTATTTATGAAGTCAGCAATGTGACCGTGGCTGCCATCCCAGTATCTTCTCCAGACGACAGTAGAGAGATTAGCCAGTGATAGCCTACATGACTTAGAATAACAACGCCAAATTCAGGAGAGTTGAATGGATTAAAAAGCTATAAAGGACAATCAAAATCCACTGACTCTCCCAATTACCTGTGACTAGACTCTATAGAAACTTCTAGCTCTCAACTTTAAAAAGCATGCGGACCGTGTCCATGTTCCTAAATGAGATATGCTTCAAACTCACTAGTGCAAAATTTCAATTGCTATATCTCAAAACTGTTTTAATTGTGTCGAGGTAGGTTCCCCCTGACATCTGGAATTCAAGGATCATAACCCCAATCTTTAAAACAGATAGCGACGACTGACGACAAATTTGACCCTAACAATTACAGAGGCATTTTTGGAACAGTTAACCTGGGGAATGGTTTTCTTAGTATTATAAATGTAAGAGTCTATACACTTCAGTCCTTAGATAAGCACAATGTCTTGAGTAGAAGAGCCAAATTTAGGATTTACTGACCAATACAGTGACGTGAGGCGCAGCAGACATCACCGATCATAATTTCACTAGCACCCTGATTAGATAAACATTCCACCAAAAATTATACCATAATATACGCTTGCTTGATATCGACTTCCAAAAAGCATTGATTCTATTTGGCACACAGGACTGTTCTACAAAAGTTATAAACGTGGACAGGTATGAGAAGGTGTGGGGGTAAAAACATATGACATAAATTGATAATCAATGTAACTGGCAATAACGGATGCGCATTAAAAATTGGCAAGAAAAGAACAGAATTTTTAACCAGTGCGCGGGCCTTTCGTCAGTCGGTTTGTAATCTGAGCCCCAGCACTCTTCAATATTACTATCAAACGCATATTGCCCACTATTCTAAAGAAACAAATTCCTCAGCACCTCTGGTGGTTAGATCTCCGTAATCTTCAAGTTAAAGCCTACTCTTCGCGGACCGTATAGCCTTTGCGTACCCACAGCAACATCGGACAACTACATCAGAGGACCTGACCTGTGCTAGAGCTTAGACTGCCAGACCTGGCCCTAGGCTAGAAAACCCAAGAAAGTACTTAAATAATAATTGATTTTCCGAGAGAAGATCCAATCTCGAGGTATTAGACACCAAAGATATACTCAATTGGTAGCAAAATATATAGAGCACCGCACAACACTACAATACTTAGGTTAAAAATAAACGCTCAACTGACACCTTATTGAAGCATCTATATTATGAGAGAGAAAGCCACGAAGGCATTCTACGCACATTAAAAAGCGCAATTCAAATTTCGAAAATAACCTATTAAAAATTTGGACTAAAAACTAGTGAATATGTCATTGAACCAATGCACTTATATCGTGCAGGCATGTGGGTCCACTTGACTAAAATAACATGTATTCGAGATGATGACAACATACCCATGAAAAACTCCTGCCATGCACTGAGGTCTCTGGTAGATTGCTACCTCACAATCGTCTACAGAAAATAACTACACGATCAAACAATAACATGGCAGGGAACAGAATTAGGGCAAATATCCACTAATAATAAAGAAATCAAAAAAAAGAGCAATTAAGTTTTGAAACCATTCTAAAAATACAGTACCCCCTCTCATAATTCATTACCAAAAGCCCTGCCAATACCAGAGCTAAACAAAGAAAAGAGTCCCTCATCCAGCTGGTCCTGGGCTGATTCACAAACCTTTCTACTCAACACACTGAAGAGCCTGCAGGACCATGAACACATCCCATCAATCGAGGAATCAATTAATACCGACACATCTACAAGCACAGGCAAACAAAACTATATTACGCTATATTGGAAACACAAGCACAAAGCACAGAGCAAAAGTGCAATGCTCATGTCTTGGACCTAAATCGACAAGCTACACCGCTAGGCTTAAAAATATTTGACCATTGGTTACTATCAAAACTTTTAGAAAACCTTGACAAAGTACAGGCTCAGTAGCACAGGCCTTGCCATCTGATGAAGGTAGAAACAGGAAAACCTGCTCCCTGTAGAGGAAAGGCTGATGCAACACACTGCACAAGTAGCAAGAACCTGAGACGGATACTTGCAATTTCATACAAATGTCAAAAAATAATAAAACAATAAGAGTGGCATTTTCCCCAAAATTTGAAACCTATTCAAGGTTTCAAAGACCTCTCTGAGAGATAGCTACCCTCCTGTTGGGAGGACCAGAAGCTGGGGTTGGCAGCGCACTACATTGCTGCCTCCAAAGTTGAGGACAGTGTCTGACAGACAATCAACCTGCACATGTCCTTTACTGTATGTTTATTGTTATTGTTGAAGTATGGTTATTTTACCCTTGTTATTGTTGTTACGTGTCCCTTGACCAATTTTATTCTCATTTTAATGTAAACGAAGCCTTTGCAATATGTACATTGTTACTCAGCAAATTGAATTGAAGAATTGAATTGATAGCAGGTAGCAAAGTTTAGCAAAGAACTGCAGCCTCCAGTATTGCAGCCCTGGCCTGGCCTGCTAACCCCCTGACGGCATCTCTCCTCTCTGCTCCCCATGAGGGGGAAATTAAACTAATACCTATAAATGGCCCACCGATGTGTCACCGGCTGGGATGACCAGGTCGATTAAATCAATTCCAGGCCCATCAATTAGACTGGTGATTTGTGTTGGACAGAAATCACTTTGTGTTGGACAGAAATCCCCCTGGAACAGCCACTTGAACAGTCCCCCTCTTCTATCCCATAAACCCCGGAGGGCTCAGAGACTCATTGATTGGTTGAGCTGCCCACCCCTCAGACTGATCGATAACCGCCTTGCTCTCTCCCAGCGCTGTGGGAGGGGGAGCAGGGTGGGGCTGGAGGGGGAAGTGAGGGGAGATCTTGGGGAGCACGGAGAGTGATTAGCCCGTTCCCATGGGAACTGCTCTCTAGGTGCCTGATACAGACTCCTCATAGGGAGAGATACTGTAGTCCACCTCTGTATTGGTTTCACACGTTGGTACTGGGGCTTTTAACTTCCCGCTAAAAGTCACTGGTAAAGACCAGTCAGGGAATAGAACTTCTGGAAACTGTCTTAGTTGGCAGTATTTGACAGAAAACATGGCTTTGTGGCTATCTGGGCTGTCTGGCATTTGTTTTCTGCCTTTCTGCGAGAACTCTTAAAAGGTATTTTGCCAAAGTAATGCATTTCTCTTGATTGAAAAATTATTTTGGAGAGAGTGCGCTGAAAGCCTATTGATTTCCATTAAAGTGTAATCAAACTTTTCATGATGTTAGATGCGCGTGGGTATTTCTTCATTGTGAAAAACTCTTTGATTTGTGTTTTTGAAGTGGCCTACACCACGACTCTACTCCAAAATATTTAGTCCTGAAGCGTTTGAGTGATCACCCTCTGCTATAGAGTCCTGTGATCCATGAATCTCCTTCCAATATTGGCTGCTAATGGTCTAAACCATTAATTACTAAAATATTGGTGGAGTATCGTTGAAACAATGAAAATGACCAAAGTTGCAACCTGTATGGTGTGAATTATCAATCTCTATACCAGTATCCCTGAATTGTCTGAAATATGAATCTCCCCTCAATATCAGCCCTGAAACATTTCAACCATGAATCTCTCTTCTATTAGACCGGCACTGTCTGTCTGCTCCATGGCCACGTCTCCTCCCAGGAGTTATAGGGAGAGAGGGAGGAGGAGGTGTAGAGGAGGGGGCGCTCTGGAACACAGAGGTACAGATGCTCTGTGTTTTTGGCAGAGTGACATGAGGGATGGTTATGTCTGTAAGGCCCTGCCCTCCTGTCTCGGCCTAGCGGACCCGACCGATCCGGTGGCTGTGTCTGTGTGGTGGCGGAGCAGGACCCATAAAGAGAGTGGTGAGCCCCATGTTCAGGCCATAAAACTGAATTAAAATATGAAATCTGTCAGGCTCTGTCCTCGTAAATAAAGTAATATATTACTCCATCCATAAAAGTGAAAAAAGGTCTAGAGGTTTAACGAGTGGGAGAGGAGCGGGCCTATTTCAGCTCTGATTGCCAACCCCCCCCCCCCGGCCCCCTCTCTCCATCACCCAACCCCTGTAGATGGAGCTAATTTTTCCGAGCAGAGCGGGAGAGGGAGAAAGATAGAAGGTTGAGGGAAACATGCACTGATGGTCATGGTATGCAGGTACAGGATAAGGAAGGTGGGCTTGTTCCAGTGGTTCAGCACCGTAGCAGAGGTTTGCAGTATAGGAGAAGTGGAACACTGTAAGTTGGCCAGGGTCTGGTTTACCCAGGCAGTGTCCTACTATTAGCCCCCCCAGCACCCTCTCCCTCCAGCCCCCCCAGCCCAGCCCCTTGCGCCCTTCAGTCCAGTCCAGTGGTCCCAGTAGTGAGCACAGTGATTAGCATTAGCAGGCGGTGGGTATGTTGGGCATGGTCCTCCACCTGCTCCTGTCCTGGGCAGCTGCTGCTGCTGCCCGCTCTGCTAATTGGCTGGCAGGTGGCCGTTCTCTCCGGGAGAGGAGGACATCAAGTTTCCTGGTGTTCTAGACCAGAGATGTAAGTGTTGCTCAAGAATGCAGGCACTGCAGATGTGCAAACACACACGCACACACACACACACACACACACACACACACACACACACACACACACACACACACACACACACACACACACACACACACACACACACACACACAC
>NW_019948666.1:0-14328 GCF_002910315.2 Salvelinus sp. IW2-2015
TTCACTTGGCTTGTAGACAGATGAGTAGTCCAGACGAGCGTTGTTCACCTTTGCTTGTAGACAGGATGAGTAGTCAGACGAGCGTTTTGTTCACCTTTGTAGACAGGTGAGGTAGTCCAGACGAGCGTCTGTCACCTGCTTGTAGACAGGATGAGTAGTCCAGACGAGCGTCTGTCACCTTGCTTGTAGACAGGATGAGTAGTCCAGACGAGCGTCTGTCACCTTGCTTGTAGACAGGATGAGTAGTCCAGACGAGCGTCTGTCACCTTGCTTGTAGCCAGGATGAGTAGTCCAGACGAGCGTCTGTCACCTTGCTTGTAGACAGATGAGTAGTCCAGACGAGCGTCTGTCACCTTGCTTGTAGACAGGATGAGTAGTCCAGACGAGCGTCTGTCACCTTGCTTGTAGACAGGATGAGTAGTCCAGACGAGCGTCTTGTCACCTTGCTTGTAGACAGGATGAGTAGTCCAGACGAGCGTCTGTCACCTTGCTTGTAGACAGGATGAGTAGTCAGACGAGTTTGTCAATCCTGGCTCCGGAAACACCTATAGTAAGTGCAGAGCTTTGTTCTAGTCCAGTAGTAACACGGCAGGGTCAGCTCAAACTTACTGTATTTCAACCGTTGGAAAGTTGAATTGAGTGTTAGTACTGGACTGGAACAAACGTGCACAATATGCTATGATTGAAGGGGACTGATCTAGGCCATATATATCTATATTCCTTAGAATCAGTTGAAGTGCATATCTGTCTGTAGGCCACTGATGTAATGGACAAGGACAAGATAGTTCAACGAGAAATAAAAGCTCTACAAAACCCAAGAGAACAGGTTAAATGTACACAGTACAGGCCTACTGCATTAAAGAGCAACCAGCGTGGGCAAGCCACACAGTTCATTCACACCCCCCTAACCCTAACCATGTCGCCCGGCTACGCCCTCTGATGTTTTCACTCATACAAATGGAAGAAAGACCTTTTTAAGACATGTTCTGGAGCTACGGAGTACCTCTCCTTTCATCTGCTAGCCCTCCTTATCACACGGCACCGCTAGTTAGCAGCGGCGCCGGCCCAGCGTAGGTCACCCAATTACCAGCCAGACGCACTGCGACGCACTGCGGTGCATTGTGGGTAACAGGTGGCCGGCCCGCTCTGAGGTGCTGTGTGTATGCGCACGTGCGCGTCTTATGGCCCACCATATTTCTCTCCACGTGGTGAGCCAGACCCCTCTACCCGGTTAGCACAAGGCGAGGGAGAGCGCCACAGCAGGGGGGCTAGCTGGAGATAGCTAGTGCCAGCAGGCTAGCAGCCTACGTCCTAGATACCACTACCATTCAGATTGTTAGTATTGGAGTGGGGACTGGTGGAGAGGGCTGTGGAAAAGGCCTGTTTGACCTTACCCTGCTTTTAGGCTAATTTAGGGTTGTATTAAAGGTTGGCTGWTTTCCCAAGGACACGTCAACCTCATTTCYTCATACTTCTAAATGCATACAGTCAGGCAGGCTAGGTCATTCAGTAAATAMGAGTTTGTTCTTTAAACTGACTTGCCTTTATAAATGAAGGTAGAATAAATACAATCTTTGGAACAAGCAACCTGACAACCTGGATAGGTCAAAGTGAAAGATCCACCATGTTGTTTTCACCCACCCCAGTCATTTGAGATCTATGAAAAGAAAAACATATGCCTTTTCAACTTTTTTAAGTGTCTAATTTGAAGGCAATTTGCAACCTTAGTCCAACATTTTTGCAGTGTTAGCTGATCTGCCTCCACATTTCCATTCAGAAGATGTGAAAGTCATTAAAGCCACTGTCATGATGATGCTCAATTTGTCTCAATTTATAAAAGACCGAGAAATGAAACAAAGTGAGGACGGGGAAATTACTTTTTCTGTTTTTTCTCTTTTCTTTTTGACTCCACATCTCAATTAAAGGCAGTTTACTAGACTCCTCCTGTTTTTCTCTATCTCTCTCTTGCCTGCCTGTTCTCTCTGCCGTGTCTCTCCTGTCCCTCTCTCTCTGGCCTGCCGTCCTGTCTCTCTCTCTCTGCCCTGCAGGCCTGTCTCTCTCTCTCTCTCTCTGCCCGTCTCTCTTCTCTCTCTGCCTGCCTGGCTGTCTCTGCCTTCACCTCCTCTCCAATTAATCTGAACAGAAAACCTAATAAAAACATTTCACCACAACAAGAAGCCACCAACTTTCTCAATTACGTTCTTGGCATGCCGACAGGCTAACAAAACATTTAGGAGAGACAAGCCTGCACCGAGTCACTCATCTCTTTAGCTGTTACATGGGCGCCTAAGGGCTCTGAGCTAACTGCAGAGCCCTTCCATCGAACTCTCACCCGTTATTTTTCTACTTCTATCTCTCACCTTCCCCTCTTTCTGTGGTTGTGAAAACAATGCAGCTCTGGTTGCTGTGGTTCGAAGGTCTCTCTCACCTCGCCATGTTGCCGGGACCTTGACTTGTAGTTAGTCATTGTCTTTCACATTTTCCTTGATCTTTCTTCTGTTGTTGTTTAATGTTTCTGGGCTTGTGTGTCTTCAGTATTCTGAGCTTGCCCCCCCGTCCCCTTTGGTGTTACTGTGATGGGCCTAAGCTGCAGCCTTTCTATGTATATAAACTGGGGTTGATAAGTAAATAACACTGGTTAACAATCACCTCGCTCTCTGTCTGTCTTTCTCTCTGTCTCTCTCTCTCTCTCACTCTGTTTCTCTCCCTCACTCTGTTTCTCTTCCCTCACTCTGTTTCTCTCCCTCACTCTGTTTTCTCTCACTCACTCTGTTTCTCTCACTCACTCTGTTCTCTCACTCACTCTGTTTCTCTCACTACTCTGTCTCTCTCTGTCTCTCCACTCTCTCTGTTTCCCTCCACTCACTCTGGTTCTCTCTCTCTCCCTCCCACAGTACATAGCCGAGTGCGTTGATCAGTAAAGGTTTTGCCACAGTCATCCGCTACAGACAGGATGACGACCAGCGCTCATCCAGCTACGACGAGCTACTGGCTGCAGAGGCACGGTAGAAGCACAGTGCCCCAAAATGGTTTCTACTGCTGAAAACCTAAACCTACTGCTTTAACCAGCTTTGACTAAACCTCCTTTATATGAAAAATGCTTTCCTCACGCTCATGCAACAACAGAGTGTTGTAGGGATACAATATGAATATATGTGCTGTGCTGCATCATGGCAAAATATTCAACAACACTGGTCAGAGGTGGCCATTGTTCCCTGTGTCGTAAATCAGCGCCTCTACAAGGCCTGGGTGTAATTCATTACTTCCGATTCTGTTGCAAAACGTTTCTTAAACGGAAGCCAACCAAACAAAACAGGGAAGGACTTATTCTGAATTTGTCCAGTAGAAACTCTCGTTTAGACTGATGATGTACAACCCCTGCCTGCGCTCTATATTTTCTACCAAAGATTGGCCTCTGGATGTCTCGCGCGCACACACACTAAATCAGGCCTTCTGCTTTACACGTGCTTTGTGAAATATAATTATGTGTATGTGCACCGGGAGAATTTGGTACGTGCTTTAATACTGCACTACAGATGAAGATCTCTGGGTTAGCAGATAGATGACTAACCACCTGTGGTGTTTGTGCAAGTGTTTTCCCATGCTACCTTTCTTCTCTCCTTCTGTCTCTCTTTCTGGGCTCCTCAAACTCCTTCCCTTTCTCATCTCCTCATCTCTTACACACACACACACACAGTTGAAACACAACATCTCTTGACCCACAGAGGACCCTGACTGCCACAATTCCCATCATACTTTCTCATCTTCATCTGTAGCACTCAAGCTCTTTCCAGTAGGGAATCTGAACAGGGTGGTAATCACACCAGCGTCAGGGTCAGACTGAAAATTCCCCCCCCCCCAACCATTACAGTTTCCATTTTAAGGGTATAGTTTACACGTGAAGTCCCCCTACCGCTGATCCTCGTGGTGGAGCCGGGGAGCTTGGAAACTGTATCCCCTCTCTGAGCCGGAATGGCTCTCTGAGTGTTTATTACCCACAGCTTCCATTTCTTCCTTTGTGGCTTAAAGACCCTGATGGTTTCTCCTTAACGTCGCTGGATGATGGGATGAACCGTAATGGTGACCACTTCTGTCTCACTCTTTCCCTCTGATTGATCACAGGGCAAATCAAGAACGGGAAAGGGTTGCATAGCAAGAAGGAGGTCCCATCCACAGAGTGGCTGATATCTCTGGGGTAAGATGGAATTACTGTGAGAGAAATGTGTAGTGTGCGATTTTGAGGATAATTTGTGTGTTGTGCTTGAGGTGATAATGTGTGTGTGTGTGTGTGTGTTTACTGTTATGTGACTAGGCTTATATGTTGTGTGTTTTTCCCCTCTGCAGTGTGTGTGTGTGGCAATGTTCCTGCACATTCTTGGGCCAACATTCTTCTTGATAATATAATTGCCAAACCTTGACCCCACCAGTCTCAATGCCCTCCAGTCTCTCCCAAAACCCCTCCCGCAGGACCAAAACCTTGACACCCACCAGTCTCTCAATGCACCGTCCAGCCTCTTCTCCCAAACCCCTCCCCAGGGACAAACCCTGACCCACCAGTCTCAATGCCCTCCAGTCTCACCTCCCACAAACCCCTCCCCAAGCAGACCCAAACCTTCGGACCCACCAGTTCCTCAATTGCACCCTCCAGTCTTCTCCCCAGAAACCCCTCCCCAGGACAATACTCTTGGTCCATCTGCATCTACTAAGATTAATCACTCTAAGTAATATCCATAATACCAGTCCCCCCCCCCCCCATATTATTAGCAATAAAGGCTGATCTAAATATAGTTCCCTCTGCGTAATAATAAAGTCATCTAGGAAGTTGTTTACGTGTTCCAGGGACAGCAGACAGCGTCTCTGTTTATGAAAATTGATTGGGCTGCTCACTAAATGGAAGATTTAGATTTTACTCCGTGGCCATAAAACGTGGTTAAACGGGAGTAATGAGATGCACGTCCGTACCACACTCTCTCCACACTCTCTCCACACTCTCCTCCACACTCTCTCCACCTCTCTCCACACTCTCCACACTCTCTCCACACTCTTCCCACACGCTCTCCACACTCCTCTCCACACTCTCTCCACACTCTCTCCACTCTCTCCACACTCATCTCACACTCTCTCCACTCTCTTTCCCACTCTCTCTCTCTCTCCACACTCTCTCCACTCTCTCTCTCCTCTCTCTCTTCTCTACCACATCTCTCTCTCTCTTCTCTCTCTACACACTTCTCTCTCTCTCTCTTCTCCTTCACACTCTCTCTCTCTCTCTCTACACTCTCTCTCTCTCTCTCCCACACTCTCTCTCTCTCTCACTCTCTCTCTCTCTCTCCACTCTCTCTCTCTCTCTCACATCTCTCTACTCTCTCTCTCACACTCTCTCCTCTCTCACACTCTCTCTCTCTCTCTCTCTCTCTCTCTCTCTACACCTCTCTCTTCTCTCTCTCTCTCTCTCTCTAATCCCTCTCTCTCTACACTCTCTCTCTCTCTCTCTTACAACTCTCTTCTCTCTTCTTCTCTCTACACTCTCTCTCTCTCTCTCTACCACTTCTCTCTCTCTCCTCTCTCACACTTTCTCTCTCTCTCTCATCCACTCTCCTTTCTCCTCTCTCTCTTACACTCTCTCTCTCACTCTCTCTTCTCTAACTCTCTCTCTCTCTACACTCTCCATGACCACGTACGTTAAAGCACATAAAGGAATGACGGCTGGGGACACTCCCTCCCTCCTCATTCTGTCCACCTTACGTCTTTGTTTTACGAGAAGGCTTGTCCTTGCTTTAATGGACTGGGCAGTCAGTCTAGGACGGTGTGTTATTGTTTAACGCCCGCATAGACACAGCCACACACACACACACACACACACACTGTTCTCCAGTGTAATGAGGTGTGTTGTGCATGCATCTTTCCTGTCTGTACCTGTGTGTGTTGATCTTGCCCAGCCCCCCCTCTAAAGACCTCCATCTCTCTCAGCAGCCCTCTGTGTTTCACTGCAGCCATATTAGAGGGTGTATGACACATTTGCATGTCAGCTTGTTTTCCCCGTCACTCTGAAGACTGACAGCCGCCCAGGAATAGATTCTTGATACCATGCAATCTGTTGAGTGATTTCTGCCAGTCAGGGAGAACAAGTGTATGTGTGTGTCTTCCTCCATCTTAAAGTACTGCTCCGCTGGCTGCCGTGGGCTGTAGTGGCCGGGCTGTAGGGGGCTGTAGTGGCCGGGCCGTGGGGCTGTATTGCTGGGCTGTAGTGCTGGGCCAGGCTAATGTAATGAGCATTCTAATAAAAATACAAAAATCTCCGCCTGTTTCTCACACACACCACACACACAACACACACACACACACACCGACACACACACACACACACACACACACCACACACACACACACACACACACACACAAGGGATATTACAGAGAGGGATTATATTGTAGATGGAGTGGGGTTATATTGAGAACAATACGTGGGATATATATATTGGAGTACAGTGGGATGTGTGTTAAATACAGTACATACAAAGTTGCTGAGTGGATATGGCACTGGGGCACTTCTCTCTCTCTTCACCCCCCAACACACAGGTACAGGTTACATAAACACAGTCCCTCCTGACTCCTGCCCCCCAGCCCGCTGGTATATGTGTGTGTGTTCACCTGTTTCCCTATTGCCCACCTTTCTCCATCCCAAGAGTTCTACTGAACAGAGAAATAATGTTTAGTTTAGGGCTAGATTCCGGCCCAGTAACTTTAATCACCACCAGAAATGTTGACTTTGCACCCTGCAATCCTGAGCTACCTGCGCTTGATGGAATAGTTCCACCTTGTCAACTACATATTTCTCATCCTCCTCAGCCAGTACATCTGTTTTGCCAGAACACATCTCTCTTCCTCTACCCCCCCCCCCCACCCCACTACATCTAAATCATGAGAGAGTGCTAGTGAGTCAACTGCCTGGTTTGTTGTGGCTACATTGGCCTGCCTGCCTTAGCCTGCCTGCCTAGCTGTGTATTTATTAATATAACTCTCTTCTCTCTCTGCCATGATTCATCAGCCTGTCTGAATAGGCAATGATTTAGCCACGCTTGTAATTCTGGCCTTGGTGTACCCATCAAAGCCAGTGACTCACCAGATAGGGAGAAGAGAGAGATATGAGCCTAGCAATGTCATGGTGAAATCATCGGTCCGTTCACCTTTACCGAGAAACCCACGCAATGAACTTCAACCTATTACTCATCTGCATATGAAGTGGATGGACTAAGACGGGGTGTATGATCCACTACAGACCATCCAGTTGACATGAAGATCTGCATTGGCTAGGGTGAAGCTGCTTCTCTGAACATGTTTCTTTCTTCTCCAGGAAACACAGAAGGCCAAGCAGTTCCTGCCTTTCCTCCAGAGAGCGCGGGTCGCCTCTGAGGCGGTGGTAGAATACGTGTTCAGTGGCTCCCGCCTCAAACTCTACATGCCCAAAGAGACCTGCGTCTCATCACTTCCTCCTCGCCGGGTAGTAGTCCATCCGCGAGGGCCGTTAGGCAACTTCCTGGTTCAGCGAATACATCCTGGTTTGGTAACTTTCTTCCAGTTACACACAAATCAAATGTATACGTCACATATACAGTTTACAGCAGGAATATAAGGTGCTGCCTGCGAAAATTGCTAGTGCTAGGAGCTAACAGGGCGACGTGTCTTTCAGCGCCATTCTTCTTGGCTACCTCAGAGATTGGAGCGGCGCCTGGTTAGACTCTTAGTTATCAACTTTTAACTCTGTAACCAACATTTGTTTTTGTTTACTACCAGTTTAATAAAAACATAGGCTAGTAGGGGAAGTGTATGTATGTATGTGTGTGTGTACAGTACGTGAGGAGAGGTGTATGTGTGTGTGTACAGTACGTGAAGAGAGGGTGATGTGTGTGTGTGTGTACAGTACGTAAGGAGAGGTGTGTGTGTGCCAGACATATCAAGCCAGGTGCAGCATCACAGCCCCAGCTCAAGGTCACGGTGTCTGATAGCAGAGCTAGCGGAGCGCCCAGCTGTTAGCAGTCATTCACGTACGAAGGTCGACAGGGTTCTGGTGAAACCACGCCAGCCGGCCCCTGGCACCATTGGGATGGCGTGTAGCTGATGTGACCTTTCACCTCATGCAGGCAGTACCCCCCACCCCCCCCACTCTGCCTCGTCTGACATTTTGTGCCAAGCCAGTGAATGAACGCAAAACTGATTGCAAATCAGTGTCAAGGGCAGGGCTCTCCAACCCTCTTCCTGGAGAGCCACCGTCCTCTTAGGTTTTTGCTCCAACCCTAATCT
This sequence comes from Salvelinus sp. IW2-2015, assembly GCF_002910315.2. Lineage (NCBI taxonomy): Eukaryota > Metazoa > Chordata > Actinopteri > Salmoniformes > Salmonidae > Salvelinus > Salvelinus sp. IW2-2015. The sequence continues at coordinate 8,298 of NW_019948666.1, forward strand.
AGTGCCCTGATTCTAGAAAATAGTTGCTTGCTAAGATGAAATCAGGTCAGTTACAACTGGGACTGGATTGAAAACCTACAAGACGGGCTGGCTCTCAGGAACAGGGTTGTTAGAGTCCTGGTCTAGAGGGCATTTTGGAGGTATGAGGTGACCATTTGTGCCCGCGGAAACAGTTGCAAGAGAAATATAGGCTACAATGTACTGTAGATTGGTTATGGTTGCGTTTATTACTTTGTCTGGCAGCTCAGCTTTCTGTCTCGGCAGCTTAGCTTTCTGTCTGGCAGCTCAGGTTGATTTGTGCAGACAATTTAGATCCGAATCAGTCGATAGCAGGAATGCTTGTGTTGTTTTAGATGAGATGAGACTCCATTTACTCGACTAGCCGTAATAGAAGCATTACATCTAATCCAGGCATCTATCTATCGCTCTCTATTTCAGCTCTGTCATTGACCAAATAAAAGAAGAACCCACTTTTCATTCATTTCCCAACAGGACACCACCATTATATTTCAGTGATAACATCATCCCCGGTTTAATTGTGCATGTCTTCCATTGTAAATGTTTTAATTAATTTGGTAATTTGTTTCTAAATGTCTTTCCCCTTTGTCGTTGGTTTTTGTAATTAATTATTTTCTCCGCCAGGCATTTTGACTTGACCCTCTCTCTCCACCAAACCACCTAGGCCTTTATTAAGACTGGTTGGAAATCTGACATTATAACTTGAAGCACGCTCTCACGCATACGCACGCACACACACACACACACTTGCGTGCTTGTGTTTTCTGTCATTGGAAATTATTTTATTCAATCAGGGGTTATTACCATATGACAATAAGCACATTATGGCACAGAGCCTGTTTATTTGATTAAGGTCGTTCCCCGGTAAAAAGGTTTTCTGCTAGGAAATGACAGTTCATGTTGTCTTTAATAAACACATTAAGGCCAGATTAACGCTGATTGATACAAACGATCCTTGCTCCCTTTTTTAATATGAGGTGCTTCCGTTATGATTAGCCACCGCACTGCATCCTGACCACCCTCACCTTTCCTGGAAGGTGTGGGTGTGTGTGTAATARTTTTTTCATTTATTTGTGTGTGTGTGTTATTGCTGCCTGTGGGTTTGTGTGGTCATGACTTTGCCTTTGATGTCGTGTTACGTCTTTGTCTGTGTGTCACGTGTGTGTATGTTGTGTATTGTCCATTGTATGTGTGTGTATTGCCCAGAGTTCATGTGCGCCTCTGTGGTTCTTATTGAGGTTAGAGACCCCTTGCTTAAAAATATGGAGAATGGTACTCAGTCATGTGTTGTATTGGATTTGCCCCAAACATACCACCTTTGTATTCAGGACAAAAAGTTAATTGCTTTGACATTTTTTGCAATATTACTTTAGTGCCTTGTGGCAAACATGATGCATGTTTTGGAATATGTTTTATTCTGTACAGGCTTCCTTCTTTTCACTCTGTGAATAACGTTAGCATTGTGGAGTAACTACAATGTTGTTGATCCATCCTCCCCGGCGACTGAGTTAGGAAGCCTGTATCTTTGTAGTGACTGGTTGTATTGACACACCATCCAAAGTGTAATTAATAACTTCACCATGCTCAAAGGGATATTCAATGTCTGTTTATCTACCAATGGTTGCCCTTTGAGGCATTGGAAAGTCTCCTTGGTCTTTGTGATTGAATCTGTGTTTGAAATTCGCTGCTTCGACTTGAGGTACCTTACAGATTATTGTATGTGTGGGGTACGAATGATGTCAGTCATTCAAACGTCATGTTAAACAATTTTTTAAAAACCTTTATTTTAACTAGGCAAGTCAGTTAAGAACAACTCTCTTTATTTAAACACTATTATTGCACACAGAGCCATACACTTATGTGACTTGTTTAGACTTGCCGTAAGAAAGGGGTTGAATACTATTGACTCAACATTTCAGCTTTTCATTTGTAATTATTTATGAAAAAAGAATGTAAAAGCATACACTTTGATATTGTGTGTCGGCCAGTGACACAAAATCTCAATAAATCCATGTTAATTCCAGCTTTAACACAACAAAATGTGGAATCAATGGGTGTAAATACTCTCTGAAACACTGTATATGAGCTTAAAGATGCAGTCCTGGATCTTAAGCCCTTACAAATCGTTAAACACATTTTCATATTGGGTTTTGGTAACATAGCATATGAATTGTAAAAAATCTGTACAGAAATTGAATGTCTTAACCTATCATAGGAGTAGAAATGGATGACGCGTACACACAATGGTGCACCATTTTCAGGGAACGTTTTTGACCACGTGAGCCCTACTTACTTAATTTGACCTATATGTCACAACAAAATCCTGCAGCATCAGAAATTGAATATTTAGTCATTAATGTTGGCTTGATTGGTGGTTAGGCTTTTAGCAGGCCAAAGTAGGCTACTGACAATTGCAATAATGTAAATTAAACTGTGTGTTAGTGAGTTTTCAGTGAATTTCACCAATCATACCTATTTTTTACTTTGAATTAATTTGTTACATTCAAAAACATTCCACTTTGACATTCTGGGCTTTGTGTGTAGGCCAGTGACAACAGTGACAAACAGTCAACAAATGTGGAAAAAGTGAAGGGGTGAATACTTCCTGAAGGGAAGAGGAAGCCATTTGATCTGTTGCAATGTTAAACACCAGAAGCCCTTCACCCTCAAGACTCCATCATATAGGCTACTCACAATCACATAATGTGTTGGAGGTTTCCACATCTCTAGAACATATGGATGGGATTGTCGAGGCCAGATGGGTGCGTCCGTGTAATGGCCAATCTGGTTTGTAATGTCAGGCAGGAATTCAACTGGATTGGGAAGGAGGCTCTCCAGAGAGGTTGTTTGTGCGTGTCTAGTTGAGTGAGCTTCCCTGGGCGCCATACTAAATGGACATAATCCTTTAAGACAGAAGTGTAGTGTTCTTGAGGTCTGCTTATTGTGGAAGTCTGATGCTTTACCTGTTGACACCAAAGAGCCCTGCTCTTGGTCTCTCTCTCTCTCTGTCTCGGTGTTTTCAATATGCATACTACCGTGCTCCACACTCATCCTCCGAGTGCATTCTCCGACCACGTTCTTTTGAGTACGTTCTTGTGAGGACGAGAATTGTGGAGAAAGCATAAAACATTACATTTGAGAATCATCACAACTCCCCCCTACTGTATTACCTCACTCTGCACTCCGCTCTACTGTATACCTCACGCTGCACCTCCCCTATGTATTTACCTCACGTTGCACCTCCCCCTACTGTTTATATCACTCTGCTACGCTCCCTCTATGTATTACTCACGCTGCACTCCCCCTATGTATTATACCATCACGCTTCACCTCCCCTACTGATTAACCTTCACGCTTCACCTCCCTCTACTGTATTACCTCACGCTGCACCTCCTCTACTGTATTACCTCACTCTGCACCTCCCCCTACTGTATTACCTCAGGCTGCACCTCCCTCTACTGTATTACCTACTCTGCACCTCCTCTACTGTATTACTCACCGCTGCACCTCCCCCTTACTGTATTACCTCACGCTTCACCTCCCCTCTACTGTATTACCATCACGCTGCACCTCCCTCTACTGTATTACCTCACTCTGCACCGTCCCCTACTGTATTATCATAGCTGCACCTCCCCTCTATGTATTACTCACTGCTGCACTCCCCCTCTATCATGCACTCTATTATACCTCACGCTGCACTCCCTCTACTGTGTAGTGTAACCTCAACTCTGCAGCTCCCTCCTACTGTATTACCTCACGCTGCACCTCCTCTACTGTATTACACTCAACGCTTGCACCTCCCCTCTCTGTATCAGCTCACTCCTCACTGTATTTCCTCAAGCCTGCACCTCCCCTTTCACTGAGCCTTCTTCCAGCAGGACAATGGCAACAATAGAGACAAAACAAGTATACACAAAGCAAATGTTTCACTTCATAATTATCAACTCATATGGGAATAGTAAATATCTGCTAGCCAGCTAGTTAACCAGGCAAAAATTACCTAAAACTAATGCAATGCAACAATGTACATTTTCTATGGATAGCTACCAAATTCTTTAGCGTAGCCCTATTATTTCTATGACTTACTCATTCACTGAAACCGTTGCTTCCAGACAGGATAACAATGGCCAATCGAGACAAAACAATATATATATAATATATAATATATATTTATATATATAAATACAACAACGACCACACACAAACACCACACAACCACAACCACACACAACCACACCCAGTGGGCAGAAAAGTATTGGATACCTGCTGGATTTTGCAGGTTTTCCTACTTCACAAGCATGTAGAGGTCCCTGTAATTGTTTACATAGGTAACTTCAACTGTGAGAGAACGGAATCTAAAACAAAATTCCAGAAAATCAATTGTCGTATGTTTTTAAGTAAATTCTTTCATTTATTGCATGACGATAAGTATTTTGACACCCTACCAACAAGTGAGAATTTCCAGCTCTCACAAGACCTGTTAGTTTTTCTTTAAGAAAGCCTCCTGTTCTCCATCATTTACCTGTATTAAACTGCACCTGTTTGAAATCGTTACCTGTTATAAAGCATACCTGTCCACACACTCAACCAAACAGACTCCAACCTCTCACAATGGCAAGACCGCAGAGAGCTGTGTTCAACGCGAGCCGTTGGAGTACCGGTAATCTCCTCTTATGAATTCTGGACGCTAATGGCCTGTACTAGCGCTCTTATTGTCAATCGAAAACCACACAACACTTATCATCAAAACAGTATCATTTTTTTAAACTCACCTCACTGTGATTGATCAGTACAAAGCAGTCAACAACCGGTTAAACTGAGGGGAAACATGGTCGTTCTGGATGTTTCCAAAAGCTTACACAATTGATAATGGTGGTATTAATTCAAAAACCCATATGCTTATTAAGAACTTATGCATAGGCCTAATTTACCCCGCCCCAAAAAACGCAATTAATTAATGCTTGTGCCATTTATACATATTGCATATGCACACGTTAGAAACCACCACTTGTTTTTTCTTTTTTTTTTTCTTTTTTTTTTACATCGATTTTAGATGTCTTTCGGTACTTAATTGGTCTAGCCTTTTGCGTGTGGACGACAATATTATTATTATGCCTAGCTGGATGGACTGGTTACCTTATGCTATGCTCCAAACTTTCCTATCCATGAGTCCTGGGAGAAAATATAGGCCTATGTTGGTTTGTTGATTGTGCGGGCGGTCTTCAATTCATGCGTGAATTTGTATTTGATTTTAACAGTCAGTAAAAGGGCATTTTTCTAATATTTCTAATAGGCTGACTAACTTTGCTAAGAATATTTCTCCCACCGTCGTTTTCATCTCTCTCTCCTTCATTCCTTTCTCCAGCGATGCAGGAGAAGGGGCTTTGAAACAGTTTAATGAAAAATGTTTTGTTGTTGAAACAATGTTATATTCGATGTCCCGAACAGTTTCACTTTGTTCCAAAGTTTAAAACTCTGGGTTAAGCTGCAGGAACAGGGGATTGGAGAAGCCATGTTACACAGACGTTTAGGGTGAAATTCACCTGTCGCTCAGCAAGAGGTTGGCATGCTCCTCAAAACAGCTGGTTTGATGTGTGGATGTGAAATAGTTCTTCCTATAAGCTCGTATTTCTCAATTTATGCAACCCTCTGTGAAAGCTAGGACTTTTCAAGTTTGCTACTAAGAGGTCGAGGGCTACTTATAGTTTTATTTCTCAGTTGCTTATATTAAGCACGTACTTCTATAAACCGGAAGTAGCCTACCCGGCATGGATTGAAAGGAAAAAGCGGCTCCAATTCGCTATTCGAGTTACATACAGATGACATCTCTTTTTTCCCCTGCCCCTGTTTTGGTCGCCATTTTGGATAATGGCGCATTCTAAAATCTAAAACAAATTGTAACTATAATAAAGATTTCATTGAGAATAGTCTGCTGGGTTGAGATATGAGAAGAGCACGGTGCAAGCCTGAGGCAAGTAACATGAGTGGCAACTTTTTTTTGCTCTTTCTCCAA
>NW_019948667.1:0-2848 GCF_002910315.2 Salvelinus sp. IW2-2015
TTTTAAAATGAGTTAATACTCCATAATGTCAAAATGGAAGGTTTATCCATTTTATTTATTATTAATTACAAAAATGAAAAGCTGAAATCAATAAGTATTCAAACCCTTCACATCCTTATCTGTTCCACCTTCTTGTGCTTGTCTCCACCCCCACAGGTCGTCTCCCATTTCCCCCCTTTCATCCACCTGTCTATTTATACCTGTGGTTTCTGTTTGTTTGTTGCCAGTTCGGCTATTCCCATCAAGTCGTTCGCCAGCGGTTTTCTCCTGTTTTTCCTCTTTTCTGTTTTGTTCTGTCTCCCCAGTTACGACCTGTCTTTGCCTGTCCTGAGACTGGCTGTGTCTACGTCTGCAACTATTACCAGGACTACGAACCCTTGCCTGTTCTTGACCTGGCTTTTGCCACCCTTTATATTCCAAGAAAACCTCTGAACGTGCAACCATCTGCCTCACTGTCTCATCTGGGTCTCTTAAAAAAAGTCACATATTGTTGCATTGGAATAATAGTTTTATTATATTATTAATAACGATATTTTTTTAGAACTCACCTCATCTCTGTACCCCACATATACAATTTTATGTATGGACGTCATTTGAGCAGTGAAATTTTAATGTGTTATGGAAGCAAGTAAAAAGGATTTGAATTTAATAATAAATAGTAACATTTGTACAAAACCAAGAAACACGAGCTAGCATACAAGACATGAAACACAGGAACAGAAACAGATAACCACCTAAGGAGTACAGATATAGGAATAATCAGGAAGTGATGGAGTCCAGGTTTCTCATAAAACACATGGCGAATGATGCTGACAGTGGTGCGACATGATGTGTAAACTGGCGTCAACGAGCCGCCGGAACAGTAGCGAGCGATGAGTAGACGTGGACATACCCCCTCCATGACGCACAGCTCCAAGCCACAGGACACCGACCAGAGACGGTCTGGAGACCAGAACAGCCTGTCTATTCTGCTGAGGTTGCCGGGAACCTGGAGAGCTGGCTGGGACGGAGGACTGTATGACCCGGCTGAGGCAACTGGGAGCGACGAGTCGGCTGAGGATCCACGGTAGCTTTTGCAATGAAGCCTATAAGCAAACCGAGGCCTGAGGAACCTGTCGAGCCAGCTGAGGCCTGTGAAAGCCTGACAGCCAGCTGAGCATCCCCGAGTGCAAGAGAGGAGGAGCGAAGTTAGACGTGGACAGAATTTCAAATACAGATTAACCACAAACCACCGGATGTTTTCAAAAGCCTCCCCAGCCAAAGAAAGGGCACCTAACAGTATTGGTAGATGGGCGTATAAAAATAAATCTGACACGAATATCCCTTTGAGCATTTGAAGTTATTAATTACACTCTGAGGCATCTATCAATACACCCAGTCACTACAAAATACAGTATCCTTCCAACTCAAAATTTTGCCGGGAGAAGAAGGAAACAGCTCACATTTCACCATGAGGCCAATGGTTGACTTTGAAACAGTTATAATGCTGTGTAGCAGAAAACTGAGGATGGGATCAACAACGTTGTTAGCTTACTTCACCCCAATTACTAAACCTAATTGACCAGCGTGAAAAGATTGAATCCTGTTTTGCAACAAGCACTGAAGTTAATTACTGTGGCAAAATGCAATTGCCTTTTTTTCCTGAATACAACACTTTAGGTTTTGGCAAATCCAATACGAAAACACTATGAATCTGAGTACCACTCTCCATATTCTCTACGCAGACAACCACCATTCTGTATACTTCTGGGCCCTTTTTTTGGACACTGTGTAACTAACCTCCAGACGAGCTTCAATGCCATACACTCTTCTTCCGTCGACTCCAACTGCTCTTAAATGCAAGTAAAACTAAATGCATGCTCTTCAACCGATCGCTGCCTGCACCTGCCCGCCCGTCCAGCATCACTACTCTGGATGGTTCTGACTTAGAATATGTGGACAACTACAAATACCTAGTTGTCTAGTTCGACTGTAAACTCTCCTTCAAGACTCACATTAAGCATCTCCAATCCAAAATTAAAWCRGCTTCCTATTTCCTAGCTTCCTAACAAAGCATCCTTCAGTCATGCTGCCAAACATACCCTGGTAAAACTGACCATCCTACCGATCCTCGACTTTGGCGATGTCATTTACAAAATAGCCTCCAACACTCTACTCAACAAATTGGATGCAGTCTATCACAGTGCCATCCGTTTTGTCACCAAAGCCCCATATACTACCCACCACTGCGACCTGTACGCTCTTGTTKGCTGGCACTTGCTTCATATCGTCGTCAAATCCACTGGCTCCAGGTCATCTATAAGACTTTGCTAGGTAAAGACCCGCCTTATCTCAGTTCACTGGTCACCATAGCAGCACCCACCCGTAGCACGCCCTCCAGCAGGTACTGTATATCTCACTGGACTCCCCCAAAGCCAATTCCTCTTTGGCTGCCTTTCCTTCCAGTTCTCTGCTGCCAATGACTGAAACAAACTGCAAAAATCACTGAAGCTGGAGACTATCTCCCTCACTAGCTTTAAACGCCAGCTGTCAGAGCAGCTCACAGATCACTGCACCTGTACATAGCCCATCTGTAAATAGCCCATCCAACTATCTCATCCCCATACTGTATTTCTATATATATCTTGCTCCTTTGCACCCCAGTATCTCTACTTGCACATTCATCTTCTGCACATCTATCACTCCAGTGTTTAATTGGTATTTTGTAATTACTTCACCACCATGGCCTTTTTATTGCCTTACCTCCCTTATCTTACCTCATTTGCACACATTGTATTTAGACTTTTTCTACTGTATTATTGACTGTATGTTTGTTTATTCCATGTGTAACTCTGTGTTGTTGTATGTA
>NW_019948667.1:12983-14328 GCF_002910315.2 Salvelinus sp. IW2-2015
AAGAAGTTATTTTGTAGTGGCAGCAGACTACGATTTTCCCTTTCTTTTGTCTTTCTTTTAAGATTGGTGCTAATACATTTCACAAAGCTGTTTTTTACTGCATTAAATTATCTTTAAATGCAAATCCTCTAACTAAAGTTGAATTATGTGTGGGATTATAAATCTTGTGATCGTGTTTAGTATTTACATCTGAGAAAAAAGAAGGAACCCGCACACTGCTCTTGATAGTATCACTGCTCATTATTAATCTTTACGTATCGGCCTCACGGCCTCATCAGAGCTTATCGTGAGTTTTTTAAATTAGCACTTTTACGTAGACCTAGCCCCACCCACATCCGCTCCACGCATTGAATGGGGATGGAGTCTAAGGAAAAACAAATAAGTTCTACCAAATATAACAATATGCATTTAATTAATATTCAAATAAAGTGTGTACGTAAAACATATTAAACATGTCTGTAAAACCACAATGACCTACAAAGCAAGTTTTCAAAAATCATTGGGTACAGCGCAAGAAAATCGTCAGAGTAATCTGAAATAGGGGCATAGTTCATGTTCAAATATACAACATAACATACATAGGCATTTCATCATTAAGACCTTTAGGAAATAATGTCTGGAAGGTGAAAATCCCAAAATTTTATTTTGCTCAGAGTATTATTGATATCACCTCCCCTGTCTGATATCTTGAATTTCTCTATGCCACAAAATCTAAAGGTAGTAATGTCATGTTTTAGATCATTAAAATGTATTGCGATTGGATAATCCCTGTCTTTTCTCCTAATTTAACTTTTCTGTTCACTGATTCTCTGTTWGAGAGAACGAGAGGTTTTACCTACATAGCACAGCCCACATGGACATTTAATCATGTATATAACATGATGGTGGAGCACGTAATAATGTMATTTATTTAGAACCGTTTTCCTGTAATCGGGTGCAGAAATATTCACACTTCATCATATTGTTGCATTGTGCGCATCCTCTGCATTTATAGCTACCATTTGGAAGAGGGCATAAAAGAGCCTGGATGATTTTCTTTTGTGGCTGGCAGTTGGCATGGACCAATGTATTACATAAATTGCGACCTCTCCTATATACAATAAGTGGTGGATTCTTAAATTCAGCACGCCAAGCTGGGTCCGATGATAAAACATGCCAGTGTTTCTTGACAGCATMTCCCACTTTTCGTGAGTTCAAAGTATATGTAGTTGTGAACATTACAGAGTGTTCTTTARCTCTAGTGGGTCTTTTTTGTAGCAGTTCATCTCGTGTTTTCCCCAATGCCAAATTAAGAGCTTCATCCACACATTGTGGAGAATAGCCTCTTCTTAGAAACCTAGTGCCC
>NW_019948668.1:0-14325 GCF_002910315.2 Salvelinus sp. IW2-2015
CCGCATCAATTGTAAGCATTCAGCCATATCACTTACTACTATGTAGATACTAGCGTTAATAACACTCATTCATGATTAGAGTTAGACAAAGTTAATATATATTAAGATCAATTAATGCTACAACCACACTCGAATGTGAGTGTGTAATAGTATCTTTTGTCTAGTAATCTCGAAACGTGCGGTAATTCATTCTAAGACGATGCTCAATAGTTCTTATCACTATGTTACATAAGTATGTGAACTATCTATGGTAGCATGTCTAATAGCGTATCTATAGTACACATAAAGAAGCGTGTGATATCAGAATCATATGTACACTGAGCAGAGACCGAACTAGCTTAACTACTTATGCTAAACAGTATTAACATCAGTGTACACTATTACATGCTTTTAAATATAAGAGATAGTATAATCATACCAATAAGTTACACTTTAGACAAGTTATAACTGAGATGAGAGCGTTGTATCTTAGCATCTATACAATATTACACTATTACTATAGAGAGCTATTGACACCACTAACTCATTTGGGTTCAGCTGATGAATACTAGTTATTAGTAGTACATATTAGCGAGTGATCATAATCTAGTTCTATTGAAGCGATTGAGCGCAGTCTAAATACTATCAAATACTAATAGATATACACTGCAAGTACTATAGTAACTCTATTGATGTTTCTATTAGCTAAAATAACACTATTACATATAGTAATATAGGTACACTACGTATTAATACTATATCGTATTGTAGACACTACTCAAATATGGTTATTAGTACGTACAGTACGTAGCTATAACTTATAGATGTGTACAATCAGATTCTGTATCAGATTAACAATAGAAAAAACCACACCAATAATACATAGTGCTAATCTACTTATAGATATTATTACACAGATATATCGAATAGGTGTGAACATAAAAAATGAACAATAGTCAATGACACACTACATAATCATAATCATCGTAATAATGTATACACTGTTCTTTACGTAAGTAATTAGATGTAACTACAGTTATAACACCATATGAGTTACACTAATGTACTAACATAGAACTCATAGTTTAAATTATAGGACTAACAGTATGTCATGTTACATTCTTCGATAATTAGCTGCGCTTTTAATCATATAGACATTGTTGATCAATAAGCTACAAGTATTTTAATCATGATTACATCTATTACGCTAAATACCATCCGTTAAATAGTTACAGCTACTCTCAGGATTAATTAGAAAGTCGTGAGATATCATCGTCGATCATCCTCACATAATTTTCTATATTCATTAGCCTACTATTGCTAATGATAACATTGGTGATGTACTCAGTCTCTGATTACCTTAACTAATATATGTAACTATTATAGCGTGCAACACCTAACAGTTCGATGTATGATAATCTCTAAGTGACACCTCATATAATGTTGAACGACACATTAATAGCTTCAATAGTGAGTCTAATATGATAACACACACTCATAAGTTTAGCATGACTGAATATTTTAGTCTCAGTAATAACTTTATATAGACTGTAACACTCTTAGTATCTAAAACTTCTGACCTTGGAGGTATACTAGCACACAAGACCTATCATAAAAGTAGATCAAATCATAACAAGTTACCTACGTTTGAATCACGTGAACATGAGAAAACGTAATTCTTATAACAGATCAACAGTTACATCTAAATCTGCCACTAATGTGAACTAAGATTAAAGTGCTGTTATCAATACAGATGTTCCACTAAGACTAGAAGAAACTAGTGTAACTTAATTATCTCGAGTCGAGATAATATACTACTCAGTTCTATTACTAAAGAACTATAGCTAACTATAACATCAATCATGGTGTTACAACTAAGTATCTCATATAACGTTAAATAGAAACATTCAACAGTTATCTAGTACTACATCTAGTAGGGTATCGTGATAGTAAATCCTAATAATCAGCCTATACTAGACAGTGTTATACACTACAATTTACTTATTAGAATGAGTCGTAAATAAAGTACATCTAGACGAATGTTCTATACAGCTAGATTAGCGTGTAAATAACTACTTATATTTAGTCATAGCATGTGATTACTAGTCTACTACTACTTATAAGTCAACATAGAGTGAGAAAGCAATACTATTAGGCTAGTGACTACTTGATATGTTCTATAGTAAATAGAATGACTAAAGCAATCTAATATCTCGATGCTCGTAACATGTATGGGGAAAGCCAGTCTCTGTTGTATTGTGTAATACTGATATCTAATACTAATAACAGTTCATCATCAAGTAGTATCACAGCTGTAACTGTTGATGCTTAGTATTACTATAGACAATACTTAATTAAACGATCAACATTTAACGAGCTGAATACTAAAGCATACTAATACTTATACATCGATTTATCTAGTTAATATACAGTACTACAGAATTACTAGTTTTAAAACTAATAAACATCAACAGTTACACTAATCACGTAACAAGTAACTTACAGTCATAGAGCGGTGAATATTCACTGTCACAGAATTCTTTCATGTAACATAGTGCTACTTAATTTCACTATATTCAGCAACTTATGTAGAATTGAAGATCAGGATAACAACTTCCAACGTATAACTACCACTAATACGTAAAAGTCACGAAACCTTAATAGGAAGCATCAACAATGTTAACACAGCTCTTGTGCGTACATCTATGTGAAAGTGCTATCTAAATATTTACTATAAAATGCTAATTAAGCATCCATCATAACAAAGAATTTCAGCTATCACTAACAGATACTCGTAATGTAAGCGTAATCAGATCTACCGATTTTACGTACATAGATACATATATAGTAACTCATATACAGATGATGATACAATACTTATACAGTACACTTACTTAAATAAGCTAACTAAGTGCATAACAACTAACTGCACATCATGTAGACCCTATCTGACATACTCAAAAGATACTAATAAACAGTAATAGTTATAATCTTTGATGATATCAATAAAGTCGCTTTTACAGCTAATATACTGAAGTAAGCTAGTCAGAAGTGTCTAAATAATTCATACATATAATAGTGCTAAACAGTTACTCACATATAGTGACTATATTAAATGTCAATAATTCTATAGTTAATATGTGCTAAATCCTACAACATCATCTAGTACTAGCTATGTAGTACTACTATTTTAATAGACTTTAACTAGTTAATGACTGTATCATCAGTTCTCAGTCATCAATATAGAGTCACTACAATATGATTATGATTACTAATATATGACTCAGTCAATAGTATCTATTTATTATTAATACTAGTAGTACACAGATGTAACTATTGAGTGTAAGAGTTCTAACTGAATTTTGATCACAATAGTATGTAACTATAGTTGTACACTTTAGTGTAATATAAAATCTCACTTACTAATTTTGTGTAGTTACAATAATTTTACTATAGATAATTTAGATTTACAAAATCTAGTTAAACTAACTGATGTGATGAGCATACTTATTTTACTTAGATTCTATAGTTAAACGTTTCCAAAAGTATCTAGTCTTGTAACTGGATTAGTAGTAACATGCTTTTATTATGTATCCTTAAAGGACTGATTAGCACATCACTTTAAACTAATTTAAGCTGTAAGATGATAACATGCTATCATTGATTCTGAATGAGTATTAGTTACGAACTATTTACTATGTAGAAGTATACATTATTAACACAGTCAATCTGTGAAGTATGTGTAATCACATCTGGATTACTATGTTATTGGTGTATTAATCACTTATTACACATCAAGAGTTTATAGTAAGTTTGATTCGTATACTCTGTTAGATGTTACTTGATTAAGGTTCCATTTAAGTATTACTATTTATGAATGAATAGTACATGAAACTGCTTTTAGGCACAGATTTAGTAACTATGTTTCGCAGATTTCGCCAAATCAAGCAGTCTAGCATTGCCTAACTAAGTGATGGACACCGTGTAACTGTATTCATACGTGCGCTAATTGTACATATAACTTATAATTCGCACATACATTATAGATTGATTCCACTATTTCTGTCTAAGTAAATGTTATTAGTTTCATCTACGTTAACTTAGGTGTCTTAATCATTTAATGCGGCTTATTACGTTCGTTATAAGTAGTTGTAGCTACATAATTCAAACTGTGACTGGCTATACTAATTCACTATTATGCTATTTACGATAAATTCGAGGACTAATACGTACAACTCGATTGACAGGTTACACTAATTATTCTATTAAGTAGACTAATGACTTATAAGTAGTTGAACAGAGATAAAAAGTGTTACTAACTGTTCAGATAATCCAGCGATTTGATACTATAGTTACTTAAACTGCAAGTTCATTCAATAGTTACTAGCTTAATACCATAGAATTCAATACGAATTTACACAGTAGTTCTTTTAATAGTCATTCCTATTAGGTACTAGATTATGAACAACTAACTGTATCCAGATCACGCATAAGTTACTTACTGATTACTTTACACAATGAGAACTATTACAACTATCAAAATATATGCATCGTACTTGCTTATAGAAACTTAGATCTGGGCCGAAACCTACTAGATGTTACCGACTATTATCTAGGTAGAATACATGTATTAACATAATATACTGCCTCTTTAGATGCATATAGCTATACTATTGATGAACCGGCTACTGTTTTAGCATCACAGCCAATAGTTGACACTATTTACTATAATTACTATTAACAATCACTCAATAGTTACTACTAATACTATTAAGTATCAGGTTAAGTACAATCCTTCGCTCAAATCACTAGTTGAGTAATGGCTTATTACTACTTTGAAACGTGTATTATCTAACAGAACACAGCAAGTAGATTGTAATTATGTACTTTGATGTTTATAAAGTTTTTATTTAGTACGTCAACTAAGTTAGGACTGACATGTTATTAGAGACCTTACTATTCTAACTATTACATACTCTATAGTAAATAGTTAGTTAACTCAAAGTTATTATACGCTATTCATGATAACTGATATATCTCTGCCAAGCCTGAACATCCTCAAACAGTAACTCCGAAATTTCATTTAACATTATCCAATTACTCTACAAGATCAAAGCTTATGTTGTTTCTACATTAAAGGTTCGTAATGGGTGATGGAGTTTATTAGTCTATTAAAGTAAATTTAGAGATACTAAACTAGTATGGTCACACCTAGATATTATGATGTACTATGAATTTAAGTTCTACTTAGTAGTAATATAGAGTAATGTTATTACACACTTTAACTAGTTACATATGTTGGACTATTAGAGATGACTTGTATTAAAGTATCATATTCTTTAAGTGATTTAGTTTACTACGATGATATACATACTAGTTTGAGTGTGGGTAGTCACTTTTATTACAATATTATCATTAAGCGATTACAGTTCGTTATTACTGTTACTTAGATTGAATGTATCTAGTTCTTTTAAGTCTAATATCAAAAATAGGTTTTTACCACTAATTACTTACAGAACTCGTGTAAGTACAAGTACTCATCAATAGAACACTCCGTGGCGCAGTGCTGGGGTGGTTAACTGAATATATCTATCAGCAACTTATACCATATCAATGTTACACGATTACTGCATATAAGATCTCGTATAAGACATCAGCGTTAATTCAATATTTATAGTTACTGTACTAAACTTACTTAACATTTATTGCTATAGATCTAACATGTATCAATTATAGTGTAATCAAATCCAGGGTGCTGTAATAGATTCTACTATCATTCAATTTAGAGTGATAAAGACTATTGAATGGTTTGAAGAATAGTCTCACTCCTAATCCTTAATAGATAAGGTTAACAGCTATGGTATAAATAGTGATTTGAGCTATTTAGAGTTCAATAATATAGGTAGAACTATATTACGTTATTGGGATACTTTGTACATTCAACAAAAATGTTATCTAGTACTCATATGTGATAATTTAAACTTACTGAATATAACAGTAATTTGTGTAACGACACTCACATAGAAAATCTAGTTATCTTGAAATTAGAGTTACACGTATATATAGCAGTATCGTAACACTCTGTTGCAATAGTTTTAATTTACTGTGATATCTATTAACTTGTAAAAGTGTAACTATTATCACATGCCTATAATCTACTTCATGTGTTGAATAGATGTCCGTATCTATGTTAAATTCGTATTTATACACTCATTGATTGTCAATTAGTTTACACGTGTTATACGTATTCAGATAAATATACACACCGTATAGATAAGATGTAGATATTATTATCGGACTAGTACTATGTTAGACGTTCTTTTCAAGTATTAGCTACAACTTTAAGAATATACTATCTATTACGTAGCATCAGAATCTGTCATACACACTGTGTTCAATAATAGATGTACGTTAATGCAGGTTAGTTACGTATGATACATTTGATTGACATTATAACATAAGTAGTTACTGTATACAATATAGTAGATTAGTTTCATCACCTATGATTGATATTAACTGAGTCACTTGATGTATTTAGCATATTGTATAACGTGCTATACATTCATCACCATACCAGTATTTAGTATCGTAGACCTCTATTTAAGTCTAACCATGATGACAACATTCATTATACACCAGATATATGACGGTAATGCATAATTCACTAATAGTTGCTAGTAGTCTTATATACCTAACATATCAAAAGTTAAATAGCGACTTATACTATGTAGAACATTTTACCACGCACAGTGTGTTAATAAGGAGTCACACTTCTACTCATAGAACTATTACACATCAATAGTAGTATATTATCAATAATATGAGAACTGGTAACTAGTTACCAGCTAGCGTGTACTATAGCCTATACTAAAAAGTGTAACATAAAAGATTGGTTATAGCTATGTACTATAGATACTACTTATACAACCTTCTATACATTAATTAGATAAGTAGTGTATATATATCGATGATACGTAATAGAACATGTTACACTGCTCCCTTATTAGTAACGTAGCAATTACTTGGACTACGGGTGTGTTAAGTAATAGCTTCATACTAAGTCACAATAGTGCTTTGTAAATCTACCAATAGTGGGTATAACTAACGTTTATTCATAGTATATTAAGGTGGTAGAAACTCATTAGGTGTATAGCTAACCAGATGTCAAGTATTACTAACCAGTTATAACTATACTGGATGTTTAGTAGTGATAATCATAATTAGATACGCTTAACCCAGTATAGATGAATGTGTTTACTAACTTAGTCATTACTATACAGTAAGAGAGTAATCTATTGTAAACTTACAGCTCGGAGCTAGGTACTTTATTACACTTTTACTAATAATTAGTTCATTACTGAAACTTTTATACCTAACCAGCAAGTTAATTTAGTAACTAGAATAATTACTAGAAATACTAATCTATTACACCAGCAGTTACACTTTATTACTAGAGAACTATGAACATTATATTAGCACCGATCAGTTTGTACTAGATTAATCTACTTAAATACGTATGTAACGAAAACTATTGTATGACACCAGCAGATAGTGTATATACTGTTATTACATCTATTAGATTACATATAGCGGTAGATACATATATATACACCTGTAAGCAAACTAACTACGGTGGATTACTATAGATATATACTAAATAGGTGTCACACTTTTCGGTATTTACAAACTGCATTACATTAGACTGTAATATTACTGACGTGCGTGACATATATAGATTACACTATTAGTATAGAGTAACTAGTTAACTATTGGAGGTATGTCCATGTATAAATTATGGTTTTAAGTTAGTATCATATTGATTACTATAGTAGAATAGTACTGATTATTTTTATGTTGGTTAAACTATTTACATGATACAGCCGTAATAGGGAGGTTATTAAACGTTTAATCACTTACTTTACTATTATATAGTTTTTTAGATAAATACTAAAACACATTACTTATAGTTTTACACTTATATTAATGCGTATAATTAGCTGATACACACCTAGATAGGTTGTAATAGTTCTATTATAAGTAATATAGACTTTTGAGAATACAACATGTGTTACACAAACCTTAATTGTAGGTACACCTCTTAACCAAATTTGCAGAGTAAATATTAATAACTTCACTCATTGAGTAAATTTTACACTTGTACTATTGTGAAGTGAGAACTTTGAACATTATGTTTATACACCAATTAAGCGTCAGTTATTACATAAAAGACTATTACGTTGTATATTGAAAACCTAATTTAATTTTGATTAGCTAAACAAGGCTTCTTTATAATAGTATAACATGTTGGTTGTGAATTCTATATTAGTTAAACACTAAAGATTACTATATAAAAATCTATTATTGCAACTATTAGATGCTGTATCTTGTCCTAATAGTGGAAATACCGGTGTATATAGGTCAAAAGTAACAGTAACATTGTTTGTGTTAATTAGTTCTTTACACTATTACATTTAAAACCATATACCAAGTTAAACTAATTGAATCCTGTACCACTCCGAACCATAGAGGGAAACAATAGATTTGACTGGAACATACTCCTTTAGGTATATAAGTGGACTATAGAGCTCTATTACACCCTTGTACAATTGTAGGTGGTTTTTACTTAATATTCCCAACTTTTAATATACGTATAGAACTTAGCACAATCAATTTACAGCTGTTACTATTAGAAACTATAACACACCAATAGTTATTACTGTTACTATTTGAACTATTATACACCGGTATTTACACTACTACTATGGAACAAATACACATCAATATATACACTTTAATATATTAGAACTATCACACACCAACCATTATACTATTACTAAAGAAACTGTTACACATCAATAGTTACACTTTTACTATAGAAAGTATTACACACCAGTAATTAAACTATTACTATAGAATTATTACACTCGATATACACTATTACATAGAACTATTACACACGCAATAGTCATACATATATATAACTTCATACTACACACACCATAATAGATAACTAATACATAATATAATAAACTATACACACCAATAGTTACACTATACTATATAGAACTATTATACACCAGCAGTACACTCATTACTATAGACCTATTATACACCAAGCAGTTACACTATACTATATAAACTATTACACATCAATAGTTACACTATTAATATAGAACTAGTACACATCAATTGTTACACTATTACTATAGAACTATTACAACCAGCAGCTTAACACTACTACTAATAGAACTATTACACACTCTATAGTTAGACAATTAATATATAACTACTACACACCAATAGTTATACTTTAGTATCGAACTATTACACCACCAATAGTTACACTTTACATTGAACTATTATACACTTGTATTTACACTATTACTGTAGAACTATTACACACCAGTATTACACCTACTACTATGGAACAATTACACATCAATATATACACTTTTAATATAGAAGTTATAACACACCAATAGTTACACTTTTAGTATAGAGCTAATTATCAGCACTAATAGTTACACTCATTACTATAGAAGCTATACACACTAATCGGTACACTATTACTAGAACTATACACACTATTAGTTATAGCATTACCATAGAACTATCAAAATCTAATAGGTTACACTAATACTATAGAACTGTTACACTATTACCAAAAAATAACTATTTACATATCAATAGCGTACACTGACTATTATTGTACTCATTACACAACAAAAGATATACTACTACTGCCATAACTATTACACATCAAAAGTTATCCAATTACTATAGAAAAAAAACCACACCAATAATTACGACTATTACCTATAGAACTATTACACAACAATAGTTGGAACTAATACTATAAACTATTAAACACTAATATACACTTTTATATAAGAAACTATTAAACACAAATAGTTACACTAAACTATAAACTATTAAAAACAATTAGTACCAATATGTTTTAACTATTACATATCAATAGGTACAATTTTATTACAGATCCAATACACGTAAATAGTTACACTACTATTATTGAACTAATACTCATCACTATTTATACTACTACTACAGAACTATTACACATCAATAGTTACACTATGATATTAGAACTATTACACACCAATTGTTACACCATTACTAAATAGTTAAATAACACTAAAAGTTACCGCTATTACCGTTAGAACTTTTAAACGGTAACACTACACTATTACTAAAAAACTAAAAATCAACAGTTACACTAATACAAAGAACTAATAAACATCAACAGTTACACTAATACTAAAGAAATAAAACTCAACAGTTACACTAATACTAAAAACTAATAAACATCAACAGTACACTATACTAAAGAACTAATAAACATCAACAGTTACATCATATATAAACTAATAACATCAACAGTTACACTAATACATAAAACTAATAACACATCAACAGTTACACTAATACTATAAAACTAATTAAACATCAACAGTTACACTAATACTTTAAAACTAATAAACATCAACAGTTACACTAATACTATAAAACTAAAAACATGCACGTTACCAACTAATACTTTAAAGAACTAATAAACATCAACAGTACACTAATACTATAAAAACTAATAAACATCAACAGTTACACTAATACTAAAGAACTAATAAAACATCAAACAGTTACACTAACTATAAAGAACTAATAAACATCAACAGTTACACTAATACCTATAAAAACCTAAAAAAACATCAACAGTTACACTAATTACTAAAGAACTAATAAACATCAACAGTTACAACTAATACTAAAGAACTAATAAACATCAACAGTTTACCACTAATACTAAAGAACTAATAAACATCAACAGTTACAACGAATACTAGTAGAATACATATAACATCAACAGTTACACTAATACTAAAAACTAATTAAACATCAACAGTTACACTAATACTATAAAACTAATAAACATCAACAGTTTACACTAATACTAAAGAACTAATAAACAATCAACAGTTACACTAATACTACGAACTAATCTGAACAAAACATCAACAGTCTACACTAATTACAAAGAATCGTGATAGAAGACGATCAACAGTGTACACTAATACATAAAACTGTTGCACATCAGATAAGTACACTAATTATCTGTAGAGAGGTGCGTACAGCGATCAATAGTTACACACTATTATAGAACTATTACCATCAAGTAGTTTATACTATACTACGAGATACTACAGAACTGTTACACATTAATAGTTACACTATTAATATAAAGCTAGTACTAATGATGTGTAGTTACAATATTACTATAGAATTATTACACACTAATAGTTACACTATTACTATAGAACTTTTAAACACTGATAGTTACACTATTACTAAAGGACTATTACACATCAACATTAAACTATTACTGTAGAACTGTTACATATCAATAGTTACACTATTACTATAGAAATATTACACACTGATAGTTACACTATTACTATGGAACTATTACACATCAAGAGTTTGACTATTTCTATAGAGCAATTACTTAAAATAGTTACACTTTTACCATAGAACTGTTACGCAACAAGAGTTACACTATTACAATAGATTTATTGCACATCAATAGTTACACTATTTCTGAAGAATTTTTTCACACTAATAGTTACGCTATTACTGTAGTACTATTAAACGCTAAGAGTTACACTATTACTAAAGAGCTAATACACATCAACAGTTACACTAATACTATAGAACTGTTACAAATAAAAAGTTACACAATTACAACAGAACTATTACACATCAATAGTTACACTATTACTATAGAACAAACAAACACCAATAGTTTCTCTATTACTATAGAACTAATACACACCAAAAGTTACACTATTACTATAGAACTATTACACGTCAATAGTTACACTATTACTACAGAACTATTACACATCAATAATTACACTATTGCTATAGAACTTCGAACCACTAAGAGTTACACTATTACTATAGAACTATTACACATCAATAGTTAAGCTATTACRATAGAACTATTACACACCAATAGTTACACTATTACTATAGAACTATTACACACCAATAGTTACACTATTACTATAGATCTTTTACACATCAATAGTAATGCTATTACTACAGAACTATTACACACCAGCAGTTTAAACTAATAGTTACACTATTACTATTTAACTATTACATATCAATAGTTACAATATTACTACAGAACTATTACTTGTCAATATTTATACTACTACTACAGAACTGTTTCACATCAATAGTTACAATATTAATATAGAACTAGTACACACCAATAATTACAATATTACTATAGAATTATTACACACTAATAGTTACATATTTACTATAGAACTGTTAAATACTGAGTTACACTATTACTAAAGGACTATTACAAATCAACATTAGTCTTTTACTATAGAACTGTTACATATCAAAATAGTTACACTATTACTACAGAACTTTTACATATCAATAGTTACACTCTTACTACAGAACTTTTACATATCAATAGTTACACTACTGTTATAGAACTATTACACATCAATATTTATACTACTACTACATAACTATTACACATCAATAGTTACCCTATTACTATAGAAGTATTACACATCAATAGTTACACTATTACTATAGAAGATAACACGACTGCGATAGTGACTACAATACTAAAAAACTTGTAAACACACCAATAGTTATACTATTAGTATAGAACTAGTACACACCAATAGTTATACTGTAATTAACTTTTGAACTATTACACACCAATAGTTACACTATTACTATATAACTATTACACATCATTAGTTACACTTTTACTATAGAAGTATTACACACCAGTAGTTACACTATTACATAGAACTATTACACACTTAAAGTTACACTATTACTACAGAACTAACACATCAATAGTTACATTATTACTATTAAACTATTAAACATTAATAGTTACGCAATTACTATAGAAGTATTGCTCACAGTTGTTACACTATTACTATATAACGATTACACACCAGTAGTACACTATTACTACAGAACAATTATACACCAATAGTTACAATATAATTCACTATTGAACTATTACATATCAAAAGTTACACTATTACTATAGAACTATTACACACTTAAAGTCACACTTCTACTATAAACTATTACACATCAATAGTTATATTATTACAATAGAACGATTACACACCAGTAGTTACACTATTACTATAGAACTATTACACACTAATAGTTATACTATTACTATAGAACAATTACATGTCTTTAGTCACACAATACTATAGAACTATTACCACACAATAGTTACACTATTATTGTAGAACTATTATACACCAGCAGTTACACTATTACTATAGAACTATTATACACCAGCAGTAACACTATTACTATAGAACTATTATACACCAGCAGTTACACTATTACTAGAGAACTATTATACACCAGCAGTTACAATATTACTAGAGAACTATTATACACCAGCAGTTACACTATTACTAGAGAACTATTATACACCAGCAGTTACACTATTACTAGAGAAACTATTATACACCAGCAGTTACACTATTACTATAGAACTATATACACCAGCAATAACACTATTACTATAGAACTATTGCACACCGGTATTTACACTATTACATAGAACTATTACACATCAATAGTTACACTATTAGTATAGAACTAGTACCCATTAATTGTTACACTATTACTATAGAACTATTATACACCAGCAGTTACACTACTACTATAGAACTAATACACATCTATAGTTACACATTAATGTATAACTACTACACACCAATAGTTATACTTTTAGTATCGAACTGTTACACACCAATAGTTACACTTTTACTATTGAACTATTATACACTTGTATTTACACTATTACTAGAGAACTATTATACACCAGCAGTTACACTATTACTATAGAACTATACACCAGCAGTAACACTATTACTATAGAACTATTGCACACCGGTATTTACACTATTACATAGAACTATTTACACACCAATAGTACACTTTTACTATAGAGCTATTACACCCTAATAGTTACACTATTACTATAGAACTAGCACAGATCAATAGTTACACTGTTACTATAGAACTATAACACACCAATAGTTATACTGTTACTATTGAACTATTATACACCGGTATTACACTACTACTATGGAACAAATACACATCAATATATACACTTTTAATATAGAACTATCACACACCAACAGTTATACTATTACTAAAGAACTGTTACACATCAATAGTTACACTTTTACTATAGAAGGATTACACACCAGTAATTAAACTATTACTATAGAATTATTACACATCTCTCTC
>NW_019948669.1:0-14322 GCF_002910315.2 Salvelinus sp. IW2-2015
TTCCGGCACCCTGGCAAAACTCACCCGTGCGGTGGGTGGTCTGGAAATTTGGTAGTCTCGTCTTCTCTCTCTCTCTCTCTTTCTCTCTTCTCTCTTCTCTTCTTCTCTGCTCTGTATATGAAGCATGGCAAGACTTTACCTTTGATTTGGTTTGTGTGATTGTCAATTAGGGCGTGCAGGGTGAATATGTGGTCTGTCGTATGGTAATTTGTCAATAAGCCAATTTGACATTTGCTCTGTACATTGTATTCATTGAGGTTAATGTACAAGTCTGCTGTTAATGATAATGCAGAGGACTTTCCCAAGGTTGCTGTTGACTCATATCCCACGGTAGTTATTGGGGTRAAATTTGTCTCCACTTTTTGTGGATCGGTGTGATCGGTCCTTAGTTCCAAATATTGGGGAAGATGCTGAGGATGATGTTGAAGAGTTTTAGTAAAGCCAATTAGACTTTGTGGTCTGTATATTATAATACTTCATTGGGGATACCATCAACACCACAGACCTTTTTTGGGTTGGAAGAGTTTATATTTTGTCCTGTAGTTCATTCAGTGTAATTGGAGAATTCGGTGGGTCCCGGAAGTCTTTAATAGTTGATTGCATGTACAGTTCCAGTCTACAGTTTGAACACACCTGCTCATTTAAAGGGTTTTTCTTTATTTGTACTATATTCTACATTATAGAATAATAGTGAAAACATCAAAACTATGAAATAACACATATGGAGTCARGTAGTAACCAAAAAAGTGTTTTTTATATTCTTCAAAGTAGCCACCCTTTGCCTTGATGACAGGTTTTCACACTCTTAGCATTCTCTCAACCAGCTCCACCTGGAATGCTTTTCCAACGGGAGTTCCCACAATTGCTGAGCAATTGTTGACTGCTTTTCCTTCACTCTGCGGTCCAACTCATCCCAAACCATTTAACATTGCGTTGAGGTCTGGTGATTGTGGAGGCCAGGTCATCTGATGCAGCACTCCATCACTCTCCTTCTTGGTCAAATAGCCCTACAGAGCCTGGTGGTGTGTTAGGTCATTGTACTGTTGAAAAACAAATGGGATGGCGTATCGCTGCAGAATGCTGTGGTAGCCATGCTGGTTAAGTGTGCCTTGAATTCAAAATAAGTCACCAAAAGTGTAACCAGCAAAGCACCCCCACACCATCACACCTCCTCCTCCATGCTTCACGGTGGGAACCACACCTCCTCCTCCATGCTTCACTGTGGGAACCACACCTCCTCCATGCTTCACGGTGGGAACCACACCTCCTCCTCCATGCTTCACGGTGGGAACCACACCTCCTCCTCGCCATGCTTCACGGGGATCCACACATGCGGAGATCATCCGTTCACCTACTCTGCGTCTCAGAAAGACACGGCGGTTGAACCAAAAATCTCAAAATTTGGACTCATCAGACAAAAGACAGATTTCCACCAGTCTAATGTCATTGCTCTTGTTTCTTGGCCCAAGTAAGTCTCTTATTATTATTGGTGCCCTTTAGTGTGTTTTATTTGCAGCAATTCGACCATGAAGGCCTGATTCACACATTCTCTCTGAACAGTTGATTTTGAGATGTGTCTGTTACTTGAAATCTGTGAAGCATTTATTTGGGCTGCAATCTGAGGTGCATTTAACTCTAATGAATTTATCCTCTGCAGCAGAGGTAACTCTGGGTCTTCCTTTCCTGTGGCGGTCCACATGAGAGCCAGTTTTCATAGCGCTGGATGGTTTTTTGCAATTGCATTGAAGAAACTGTCAAAGTTCTTGAATTTTCCAGATTGACTGACCTTCATAACTTAAAGTAATGATGAACTGTCATTTCTCTTAGCTTATTTGAGATGTTCTTGCCATAATATGGACTTGGTCTTTAATCAAATAGGGCTGTCTTCTGTATACCACTCTTACTTGTCACAACACAACTGACTGGCTCAAAGCATTAAGAAGGAAAGAAATTCCACAAATTAACTTTTAACAAAGGCACACATGTTAGTTGAAATGCATTCCAGGTGACTACCTCATGAAGCTTTTTGAGAGAATGCCAAGAGTGTGCAAAGCTGTCATCAAGGCAAAGAGAAGCTACTTTGAAGAATCTCAAATATAAATATATTTAGATTTGTTTAACACTTTTTTGGTTACTACATGATTCCCTATGTGTTATTTCATAGTGTTTGAGTCTTCACTCATTTCTAGCCAGATGTAAAATGTTCCTGTTTTGAATAATTAATAGATCGGTTAGGTTAGCTCTTATACCAAATTAGCATACCCCCTGAGTCTCTTCCATGTTTCACACCTGGTCGTGTGGTGATGGGACTACCAGCTCTCTGCAACCTAGAGGGCAACCAGTGGGTCCGTCTCCTCTATACCACCCACCTGGTAGTGTGTGGATGGACTACCAGCTCTCTGTAACCTAGAGGGCAACCAGTGGGTCCGTCTCCTCTATACCACCCACCTGGTAGTGTGGTGGATGGGACTGCCAGCTCTCTGTAACCTAGAGGCAACCAGGGTCCGTCTCCTCTATACCACCCACCTGGTAGTGTGGTGGATGGGACTACCAGCTTCTCTGCAACGCTAGAGGACAACCAGTGGGTTCGTCTCCTCTATACCACCCACCTGGGTAGTGTGGTGGATAGGCTACCAGCTCTCTGTAATCTAGAGGGCAACCAGTGGGTTCGTCTCCTCTATACCAGTTTCACACCTGGTAGTTGTGGTGGATGGACTACCAGCTCTCTGTAACCTAGAGGACAACAGTGGGTTCGTCTCCTCTATACCACCCACCTGGTAGTGTGGTGGATGGGACTACCAGCTCTCTGTAACCTAGAGGCAACCAGTGAGTCCGTATCCTCTATACCATGTTTCACAGCTGGTCGTCTTGTAGGATGAACAATGTCTGTATTTCCAATTTCTTTAATGAGAAGAGTCTGAGTTCCTGCCTCTTAGGCAGGACATGCTGCAGATGAACTCCGACCTTGTATGTTCCAGGATGTAATCTATTGTGTTCTAAGTGTCTAGTGTTGTTTCATGTGGTTCAGGCCTCGAACCCACTACAGTAGCGAGAATGTTAAAGCATCTGATACATACCTCTTACAATCAAAGCAAAGAAAGTAAAATGTTATTAGTCACATGCGTTGAATGCAACAGGTGTAACCTTACAGTGAGATGGTTCCTTACAAGACCTCAACCAAAGAATGGGCTTGGGCGGGTTCAGTAGTCTGGGGGGGGGGGGGGGGTTGTCCTGTTGCTCTGCTTACGGCCTGGGTGTAACCTTACAGTGAGATGGGTTCCTTACAAGACCTCAACCAACAGAATGGGGCTTGGGCGGGTTCAGTAGTCTGGGGGGGTTGGTCCTGTTGCTCTGCTTACGGCCCCTGGGTTTAAACCTTACAGTGAGATGGTTCCTTACAAGACCCAACAAACAGAATGGGGCTTGGGCGGGTCAATAGTCTCGGGGGGGTTGGTCCTGTTGCTCTTGCTTACGGCCTGGGGAAATGATGCTGCTGGGTGATCTCCGCTGGTTGGGGTGGGTCCTGCAGATGGTTGGGGTGGTCTCAGCTGGTGGGGTGGGGATGGTTGGGTGGTCTCGTTGGTGGGGGTGGGGTGTTGGTGGTCTCGGCTGGTGGGGTGGGCTGTTGGGGTGTCTCAGCTGGTTGGGTGGATGGTTGGGTGGGGTATGGTTGGGGTGGGATGGTTGGGTGGTCTCGTCTGGTTGGGGTGGGGCTGTTGTGGGGTGGTCTCGTCTGGTTGGGGTGGGGCTGTTTGGGGTGGTTCATCTGGTTGGGGTGGGCTGTTTGGGGTGGTCTCAGCTGGTTGGGGTGGGGCTGTTTTGGTGGTCTCAGCTGGTTTGGGTGGGGAGGTTGGGGATGGGATGGTGGGGTGGGATTGGTTGGAGTGGTCTCGGCTGGTTGGGGTGGGTATGGTTGGGTGGTCTCGGCTGTTGTGGGTGGGCTGGTTGGGGGGGGCTGGTGGGTGGGGACGGTCGAGGGGGTGGTCTCGGCTGGTTGAGGTGGTCTCAGCTGGTTGGGTGGATGGTTGGGGTGGTCTCGTCTGGTTTGGGGTGGGATTGGTTGGGTAGGTCTCGTCTGGTTGGGTGGGATGTTGGAGTGGTCTCGGCTGGTTGGGGTGATCTTCGGCTGGTTGAGGTGGGGATGGTTGGAGTGGACTCGGCTGGTTGGTGGTCTCGGCTGGTGGGGTGTCTCGGATGGTTGGGTGTCTCGATGGTTGGGGTAGGTCTCGGCTGGTTGGGGTTGGTCTCAGGCTGGTTGAGGTGGGGATGGTTGGGGTGGTCTCGGCTGGTTGGGGTGGTCTCGGCTGGTTGAGGTGGGGATGGTTGGGGTGGTCTCGGCTGGTTGGGGTGGGTTCTCGGCTGGTTGGGGTGGGGCTGGTGAATGTCTCGGTTGGTTGAGGTGGGGTGGTTGGGTGTCTCGGCTGGTGGGGTGGTCTCAGCTGGTTGGGTGGACTCGGATGGTTGGGGTGGTCTCGGATGGTGGGGTGTCTTGGATGGTTGGGGTGGTCTCGGATGGTTGGGTGGTCTCAGATGGTTGGGGTGGGGATGGTTGGGGTGGTCTCGGATGGTTGGGCTGGTCTCGGCTGGTTGGGTGGGATGGTTGGAGTGGTCTCGGCTGTTGTTGGGGTGGTCTCGGAGTGTTGGGGTGGTTTTGGGCTGGTTGGGGATGGTCTCGGAGTGTGTTGGGGTGGTTTGGGCTGGTTGGGTGGGGTGAGGATGTGTCTGGTGATGCTGTGGTCTGGAAAAATCACCTCTCCTCCTCTCTCTCTCTCTTCTCTCTCTCTCTCTCTCTCTCTCTCTCTCTCTCTACTCTCTCTCTCTCTTCTCTCTCTCTCTCTTCCATCTCCTCTCCTATTCCTCTCTCCCTCTTCTCTCCTCTTCTCTCTCTCTCTCTCTCTCTCTCTCTCTCTCTCTCTTCTCTCTCTTCTCTTCTCTCTTGGCAGAAACATGTCATCTACTATTTTGCACAAAGAAGGTGTTGTTCACAAAGGGTGGGATGAGAGACATACTTTTACTTATTAAATTACCACGTGAATATGTGTGGTGAATTAGAGCGTGCGGTCATCGACTCAACAGGCATTTCACCACATCAACCTCTAGATGGTAGTGTTTACCGTAACACAGACTGGTGACTAACTACTGCTGCTGCAAGACCTGTCCAAACACAAGTCACTCTCTCTCTCTCTCTCTTCTCTCCTCTATCTCTCTCTTTCTCTCCTCTCTCTTTCTCTCTCTCTTTCTCTCCTCTCTCTCTCTCTTCTCTCTTCTCTCTCGTCTCTCTCTCTCGTGTCTCTCTCTCTCTCTCTCTCTCTCTCTCTCTCTCTCTCTCCTCTCTCTCTGTCTTTCTCTCTCTCTCTCTCTCTTATCTATCTCTCTTCTCTCTCTCTGTCTTTCTCTCTCTCTCTCTCTCTCTCTTCTCTCTCTCTCTCTCTCTATTCTCTCTTTCTCTCCTCTCTCTGTCTCTCTGTCTCTCTCTTCTCTCTCGGTCTCTCTCTCTCTCTCTATCTCTATCTCTCTCTCTCTATAATATATATCTCTATCTCTCTCTCTCTTCTCTCTCTCTCTTCTCTCTCTCTCTATCTCTATCTCTCTGTCTGTCTGTCGTCTGTCTGTCTGTCTGTCTGTCTCTCTCTCTCTCTCTCTCTCTCTTCTTCTGTCAGATCAGAGGAACTCACACAGATGGATGCAAAATAGGAGTGGGAAATAGCTAACTGCATTCAAATTCAGGAATGACAAGTCATAAATCAATATTTTTAACACCTTTAGATGTGTAAATTTCTCTTTGATAGTCAATTTATTTTTCACATGGAAAGAAGCTAAATACCAATTCCAAAGGGATTTGTTACTGTTATAAAAGAGACGTCAGGTAACAATTGGACTTGTTTAAATGTAATAAATCTATCAGTCAAGTATTTATTAACTCTGTAATAGCCTGTATCCTCTAGCTGACAAATACATTGACCTATTACACCAATGATATTGAGTTAATAATCATAATACTTCATCTACAATAGACTCAGCTGATTAGTGATCTGTCGTACGTTCACTTTCTATAAAAGCCTATTGCGCTATTTCATGGAGTGTAGGCTATTTTATCTGTTGTGGCCACTATTCCAACGGTAGCCATGTGTAACTGACAAATCACACGCACAACGTTGGTTCTCCTCTGTTCCTTGTTTTAACGATACTATAATAAACATCCCTACGAGCTCTCATTTCACGGATATCTAACGAAAATCTTGAGATGATAGTAATAACAGTAAGTTGGTGCAGTGAATGAATCGGCTCAAGGCTGGGAGCATCTCCGCAGCCTGCAGCATCTCACCGAGACTTTCCATCAGTCTGGTCGCGGTGCTTGGTAACCGAAGTGACGACGTTCCTCTCGACCAATCAGATCTATTTTCGGATCCCCATCAGCGAAATTGTAATAGAGAGGGCGTCCAATGAGGAGGGTCGGAGGTGGCGACGTGTTATACTTCAACCCCCTATGGTTTATTCAGAGTTAGTGCAAATATTCCGTTCTAGGAGAGAGTGAACGGATACGCGCCACACACACACATTCCACACCGTCATAGCACTGAATGGACTTGATACGGGTATCACCGATTCAATTAGAGCGCTTCCAAAGATTGTGAATATTATTTATTTTTTCTTTCTGACATTTGTTCAATTTGTATTTTAATTTTTTAAACACGAAAGGAGGCGCAATTTCAATGGAGAACCTCGGTGAAGTTGACACATGATGGACAGCAAGCCGTGTGCATTATTCCATCAGTGTTCAGCTAAACAGGTAGCAAGCCAAGCTGACTATTTTTTACCGTAGGCTACCACCGGAGAAAAAAACATTACGACTGATATTGGAGCTACCGGTGATGCAGAATGACTTCATGGTCCGAGGAACCCGCCGCTCGCCACTGATCAGCTGATATTGTTTGTTGGGAGAGGAGAATCATCCGCAGTCGACATTATATGACCGACTGAACGGAGCATCAACGCTTTTCATGTAAAGTTCAATGCCAAAAAAAACGAACCGTGAAACGTTTAGAAATATAATTAATTTTGTGTCTCTTCTCGCCAGCGCTGTTTTTTTCCTTCCTCATTGTCAACCCGCCGTTATATGAGTAGAAGCAAAAAGACATTGCGCTTCATAGACTTGGACTTGAAGAAATCTAACGGCTGCGATCAATACCGATATCTTACCAACCGGAGTAAAAACAGGATCTTCCAACTCTGAATAGGATTTGTATCGAATAGGAAGGAGGCTACTATGCACTACCGCAATTTTGGGCATCAGAAGAAAACGCATTCCAATTATCTCACGCACTAAATGGGATTTTCTTTTGGATAACGGTAAGAATATTCAGAGCGCACTATTATGGTATCATTTAAATTATATTAATTGTCGCTGCCTATTTACAACGGTTAAATAACGGTTATTAAATTCATCCGTTGAAATTCAAAACACATGGTATTTGATTCCATCCTACATCCTATTTAATCACAATAATTGAAGCGTAATGGATCTCGGCTGCCTGTAGCTCCTCAGAAGTTACAACGACGAAGTGCCTTATAGAGGCGTTGAGGAATCGTTATGGCATAATGTGTAAAGGGTCTTGGTGAGAAGAGGGCTAAGTCACAGACTTGATGGCTGCTCGAACGCTTACTGCAGTATTATATTTATCCTAAGGGCTTTTGGATGTGACGGAAATAAGTGTCGAGGAGCTAAACAGGAGAGGAGATGGGTAAATGGTAGATTACAACCATTTAGATACACTGAAGTAAGGTTAATGTTAAATGCATTCATCAAGGACACTGCGATGCCATGTGTTTGAGATGAGATCTTGTTGTTTTTATTTTGTAGCACATGCCACTTTGCTGTAGTCACAGGGTATTATGATCAAATATAGGATATTTTTGGGAGTGATATTACGGTGGATATTACCGGGTTGATTTTTACGCAATCTATCTAAGCACCGACCCCTAAAAGTGTGAGCACCCCCCTGATCTGGGGCTGACTGAAACCACTCTAATGCAACTCTTACTATTCATAGGGGTTTGTCAGCGTGTGGAAACGGCCCTTCTTCAAATGAAAGATTTCACCAATCCATCACTCTGACATTCCACATTGAGAAAGAAGAAGAAGAAGAGGAAGGATTTAAAATCCACAAGGCAGGGTCGAACACTGTAACCCACAGGACCGTTGTTACCATGGATCTAACTGATTTTTAGATTTTTACTTGTTGGCTGCTCTCGTTGCCTGTTTTTGGATGGACCCTTCTATAGCCCAGGAACTGATCTATCCTATTAGAGAGGAACTGCAGGAAAACYTRCTCATTGGAAACATKCCAAAGGACCTGAACGTCTCSCATACGAACGCTGCTACCGGAGCTAGCGCCAACCTGGTCTACAGGCTGGTGTCTAAAGCCGGCGACAACCCTCTGCTCCGAGTGCAGAGCAGCACGGGAGAGATATTTACAACCTCCAATCGMATTGACAGGGAGAGGCTCTGTCCCGGCCCCTCGTTCGAGGAGAACGAATGCTCCTTCGAGATCGAGGTGGTGATTTTACCCAACGACTARTTCAGATTGATWAAGATTAAGATCGTKGTCAAGGACACCAACGATAACGCTCCCATGTTCCCGTCTCCCGTCATCAACATCTCCATCCCGGAGAATACGCTGATCAACAGTCGTTTCGCCATCCCCTCTGCCACCGACCCCGACACCGGCCCCAACAGTGTACACAAGTACCAGCTGGTGAACGGGCAAAGCGCCTTCGGGTTGGACATCGTGGAGACGCCCGAGGGGGAGAAGTGGCCGCAGCTCATCGTTCAGCAGAACCTGGACCGGGAACAGAAGGATACGTACGTCATGAAGATCAAGGTGGAGGACGGAGGCACGCCACAGAAATCCAGCACCGCCATCCTCCAAGTCACCGTCACAGACGTTAACGACAACAAGCCGGTGTTCAAGGAGAGCCAGATCGAGGTCCACATACCGGAGAACTCGCCTATAGGGACGTCCGTAGTCCAGCTACAGGCTACGGACGCAGACGTCGGGGCGAATGCCGAAATCAAATACATGTTCGGGACACAGGTGTCCCCAGCTACCAAGAGACTATTTGCTTTAAACGGCACCACTGGCCTTATAACCGTACAGCGGCCCCTCGATAGAGAGGAGACCGCCATACACAAGCTATCTGTGTTAGCGAGCGACGGCAGCTCCAGCCCAGCCAGAGCTACCATAACTATAAACGTGACGGACGTGAACGACAATCCACCAAACATTGATCTGAGATACATCATCAGTCCAATAAACGGCACTGTGTTCCTCTCAGAGAAAGACCCAATCAACACCAAGATAGCTTTGATCACCGTGTCGGACAAGGACACGGATGTCAACGGTAAAGTCATCTGTTTCATCGAGAAGGACGTCCCCTTTCACCTCAAAGCGGTGTACGACAACCAGTATTTACTAGAGACATCGGCGCTGCTCGACTTTGAGGGGACCAAAGAGTACAACTTCAAAATCGTAGCCTCCGACTCTGGCAAGCCGAGCTTGAACCAGACAGCGTTGGTAAGGGTGAGGCTGGAGGACGAAAATGACAACTCTCCGATCTTCAGCCATCCTGTCATCGAGCTGGCCGTCATGGAGAACAACAAACGCGATCTCTTCCTCACGACTCTCAGCGCCACCGACGAGGACAGCGGGAGAAACGCAGAGATCGTCTACCAGCTGGGCCCGAACGCCTCGTTCTTCGACCTGGACCGTAAAACCGGTGTCCTCACGGCCTCCCGGGTGTTCGATCGTGAGGACCAGGATCGGTTCCTCTTCACGGTAACGGCCCGAGACAACGGGACGCCTCCACTCCAGAGCCAGGCGGCAGTCATCGTGACAGTACTCGATGAAAATGACAACAGCCCCAAATTCACCCACAACCACTTCCAGTTCTTTGTGTCCGAGAACCTGCCCAAGTACAGCACGGTGGGGGTGATAACCGTCACAGACTCAGACGCCGGGGAAAATGCCGCCGTTACGCTTTCCATACTCAGCGACAACGAGAACTTTATCCTAGACCCGTACTCTGGAGTAATAAAGTCCAACGTGTCCTTCGATCGGGAGCAGCAGAGCTCCTACACCTTCGACGTCCGGGCGGTGGATAGCGGGCGGCCGCCATGTTTCTCGGCCGCCAAGGTGACCATCAATGTCATCGACGTGAACGACAACACCCCCATCGTCATCTACCCCCCTTCCAACACCTCCTTCAAACTGGTCCCCCTCTCGTCCATCCCTGGGTCGGTGGTGGCCGAGGTCTTCGCTGTGGACGGTGACACGGGGATGAACGCGGAGCTCAAGTACACCATCGTTAGTGGCAACAACAAAGGTCTGTTCCGGATCGACCCTGTGACAGGAAATATCACCTTGGAGGAGAAGCCTGCTATCTCCGACATCGGCCTCCATCGGCTGGTCGTAAACATTAGCGACCTGGGCTACCCTAAGTCCCTGCACACCCTGGTGCTGGTGTTCCTCTATGTGAACGACACGGTCGGCAACGCCACGTTTATCTACGACCTCATTCGCCGCACCATGGAGACGCCGCTGGACAGGAACATCGGGGAGAGCAGTGAGACTTACCAGAGTGGAGACTATCTAACCATCATGATCGCCATCGTAGCCGGGGCGATGGTGGTGATTGTGGTGATCTTCGTGACAGTCCTGGTGCGCTGCCGTCACACCTCGCGGTTCAAGGCGGCCCAGAGAAAGAAGCAGGGCGCCGAGTGGATGTCTCCAAACCAGGAGAACAAGCAGAACAAGAAGAAGAAGCGTAAGAAAAGGAAGTCGCCCAAAAGCTCCCTCCTGAACTTTGTCACCATCGAGGAGAACAAGCCGGATGACCCGGCTCACGAGCCCATCAACGGCAACGTCAGCCTGCCTGCCGAGCTGGAGGAGCAAAGCATCGGCCGCTTTGACTGGAGCTCTGCTCCCACTACCACCTTCAAGCCCTCCAGTCCAGATCTAGGCCGGCACTACAAGTCCGCTTCTCCGCAGTCCGCGTTCCACCTCAAAGCGGACACGCCGGTCTCCGTGAAGAAGCACCACATGATTCAGGAGCTCCCTCTGGACAACACTTTCGTAGGGGGCTGTGATACTCTCTCCAAGAGATCCTCCACTAGTTCAGACCACTTCAGTGCCTCGGAGTGCAGTTCCCAGGGAGGATTCAAGACTAAGGGACCCGTACACCCGTCCAGACAGGTAAAAGATAACTTTTACTGGTCTATAAGTACTGCGTATAACTGCCCGGTCCAACAGTGCTGAACTCCCTTCTACACTATACACTATACCTGACTTGGTGTTAACGTACACATAAACACCAATGAGAAAGGGGGGAAGCACCCCCACTATAAGTCCCACTATAAGTCCCACTATAAGTCCCACTGTWKCTTTTAAAAACCAAAAAAAGAAATCACATATATATGAATTCATGTGTGACATGTGGTTAGCTATGGACTGAAGAAAAAACAAAACACATGCATACTTTTAATTTACCCTTTGCATCTCCTACCTACAGTCTCATGCTGTTATTATGTTCCCCCTTTTTAAAAGTTATTTAAAAAGATATTTCAATCAACATGTTACCAAGTTGACAACTGTCTGAAGCCTTGTCAGATTCTACAGATACATGACCTTTAAATTGGCCTCAGAGGTCGAATGAGATAAATGGGGTCCCTGCCTTCCAAACAGCCCCTATTCCCTTTATAGTGCACTACGTTTGACCAGGATCCATAGAGGAATAGGGTCCATAAGGGAATAGGGTCCAAAGGGCTCTGGTCAAAAGTAGTGCACTATAAAAGGGAATAGGTGGGGGGGGGGGGCAGATTTGGACGCAGCCTAGATGGTGAAATTGATTATGGTTGCAAAGATGCCTTCAAAGACATTTGTGAAGAACATTTTTTCTCGCCTGTCTACTCAGCTCACCATTAATCATTGATTATATTTATTTATTATATTACGGAAACGTCTAATACCACAACACCAGTAGGGAGAAACATCTAGTACAGCACGAACAGCCAGTAGAGAGAACATCTAGTACCACACACCAGTAGGAGAAATACATTCTAGTACCACAACACCAGTAGGAGAAACATCTAGTACCACAACACCAGTAGGAGAAACATCTAGTAACCACAACAAGGTAAACCAGTAGGAGACACATCTGAGTACACTAACACCAGTAGGAGAAACATCTATACCACATCACCAGTGGAGAAAACATCTAGTACCACAACACCAGTAGGGAGAAACATCTGGACCACATCACCAGTAGAGAAAACGATCTAGTACCACAATCACAGTAGGAGAAACATCTAGTACCACAACACCAGTAGGAGAAACTCAGTACCACAACACCATAGGAGAACATCTAGTACCACACACAGTAGGAAGAAACATCTAGTACCACAACACCAGTAGGAGAAACATCTAGTACCATCACACATGAGAGAAACATCTAGTACCACGTACAACACAGTAGGAGAAACATCTAGTACCACAACAGCCAGTAGGAGAGAACATCTAGTCCACAACACAGTAGGAGAAACATCTAAGTACCACAACACCAGTAGGAAAAACATCTAGTACACAAACACCAGTAGGAGAAACATCTAGTACCACAAACATCAGTAGAGAAAATAGAATCGAGTACCACAACACCAGTAGGAGAAACATTCTAGACTAACACATAGGGAAACCATCTAGTACCACACACCAGTAGGAGAAACATCTAGTACCACATCACCAGTAGGAGAAACATCTAGTACCAAACACCAGTAGGAAGAAAACAATCTAGTAGCCTACAACACCAGTAGGAGAAAACATCTAGTACCAACACACCAGTAGAGGAGAAACATCTAGTACCACAACACCGTAGGAGAAACAATCTAGTATCCACAACACCAGTAGGAGAAACATCTAGTACCGAGCTCAAACCCAGTAGAGAAACATCTAGTACCACATCACGCAGTAGGAACACATTGAATACCCACAGTACCAGCATTGAAGTACCGACAACACAGAAGAAGTATAATCCACTTGTTTATCTGACTCTAGAGAAACGACTGTTAAATGATCCTTCCAGTTTGTGCACAGCATCACTATATCCTCTTATCCAGTGCCCGCCCCCAAACCCAATACATTGACTTCTCCCCCTTTCCCCTCATGATGTTCTATAGGATTGTGGATATGTATGTGTTTATATTGATACTACAACAAAAACAACACCGATTACCCGTGACCTGGCTTACGTCAAAGTAGCAACCGGAATAGGTCCTTATGAAATGTTTGAACTTAATTTTGTTGATTATATCGGTATAGAAAGAAACAACCCATTGATCTGAGCTGATACTGACCGAAAATTCTTACCTCTCTCTACTCCTACGGTGATCCACTCGTCATTCCTAGCAGTACTGTTTTGTGCCATACTAACTAAGTGTGATGTGTGTGTGTATCTAGTGTGGTGTGGAAATTTGTGTGTGTGTGTGTGTGGTGTGTGTGTGTGGTTTGGGTAGTGTGTGTGTGTGTGTGCCCGTTACGGAACCTGATACACATCCAATTAAAAAAGGATTATTCAATAATGAGGACTCAGATTCCAACCTAATCCATGATGTGTTTTATCAGAAACCTTTATAATATCTGTCCTGCTAATAAAAAACACCCCCCAATACAACATTGTCTCTCCTGAGTCCTTAGAGCATGGAGAAGGGGAAGAGTCCCACCGTGGAGAGAAGGAGAGAGAAGAGAGAGAGAGAGAGAGAGAGAGAGAGAAGAGGGATCAAGGAGACGAGACGTCGAAGATGGAGAGAAAGAGAGTGAGGAAGATGTAGAGAGAAGAGAAGCATGAAGGAGAGAGAAGAGGAGACGAGGAGACTGAGAGCTCGATGGAGACCAGAGATAGGAGGGAGCGAAGGCGACAGAGAGAGCCAGAGAGAGAGAGCAGACAGAAAGAGGAGAAAGAGAGGAAAGAGCCCGAAGAGAGAGAGGTAGCCTACGTGCAATAAGTCAGAGGAGGTGAAGAGTTCCCCGGTTAGAGTTAAATGCACCTCAGATTGCAGCCCAAATAGAAGTATGCGCTAGTATCTAGCGAAGTGGATTCAAGTTAACAGGACACATCTCAATAACATCTACCCTAGAAGAGGGCACTGTGTTGCACGTCTGGCTTGCAAGTATGTCCGTGCTGCTGAGATCAGGCCCAATACTCCTATGCGACTCTAAAGTTGCCGGCAATAAACCTACTATCCTCTCATACGCGCATCCATCGCCTCTTGTG
>NW_019948669.1:15262-17629 GCF_002910315.2 Salvelinus sp. IW2-2015
AAGAGAGAGATAGCACACAATCACCTTTAGTTCAGAGACGCTCACTGTACTGGGTTTCACACAGCTTCCCTGACACACACACCTTTCAGTTCAGAGATGCTTCACTCTGGGCTTTCACACCCTGACACACACACCTTTCAGTTCAGAGATGCTCACTACTGGGCTTGTCACACACCCTGAACACACACCTTTTCAGTTCAGAGATGCTCAACTCTGTGTTTTCACACACCTGACACACACACCTTTCAGTTCAGAGACGGTCAGGTTACCGGTGGGTTTCACAACCCTGCAAATACACACCTTTCAGTTTCCAGAGATGCCTCACTATCTTGGGCTTTCACACAACCCTGACACACAGACGCTTTCAGTTCAGAGACGTATTAATGGTGGCTTGAAAGCAGTCTTCCCGTCTATATCATGCCCATCACACATATATATACCTATTATATACTATCCACATACTGTCATGTCTATACATCCTATCACATATATATATACTATCCACATACTGTCATGTCTATACATCCCATCACATATATATATACTATCCATATACTGTCATGTCTATACATCCCATCACATATATACTATCCACATACTATCCTCAATGTCTATACATCCCATATATATATACACTATTCTATTCTATGTATTCTACAGATATACTATTTAAACTGTCCATAATGTCTATACATCCCATCACATATACAGTACCAGTCCAAAGCTTGGACACACCRKCTCATTCAAGGGTGTTTRTTTATTTCCTACATTGTAGAATAATATCGAAGACATCAGAACTATGAAATAACACATATGGAATCATGTAGTAACCAACAAAAAGCATTAAAATCTAAACATATTTTTAGATTCTTTAAAGTAGCCCCTCTTTGCCTTGATAACAGCTTTGCACACTCTTGGTATTCTCTCATCCTATCACGGCTCAGGCTAAGACCCAGATGCAGACACAGGAGCCGGATAGTACGAGTCTCAGAGTTCATTACAGTTCAAGGGGCAGGCGAAAGGTAAGTCAAGGCAGGAAAAAAAGGTCGTAATCCAAATCAGAGTTAAGCAGGTACAGGACAGCAAGCAGGATCTGATTCAGGATCAGATTCAGGACAGGTACAGGACAGCAGGCAGGATCAGATTCAGGATCAGATTCAGGACAGGTACAGGACAGCAGGCAGGATCAGATTCAGGACAGGTACAGGACAGCAGGCAGGATCAGATTCAGGACAGGTACAGGACGGTGGGCAGGATCAGATTCAGGACAGGTACAGGACAGCAGGCAGGATCAGATTCAGGATCAGATTCAGGACAGATTCAGGACAGGTACAGGACGGTGGGCAGGATCAGATTCAGGACAGGTAAAGGACGGCAGGCAGGATCAGATTCAGGACAGGTACAGGACAGCAAGGCATGATCAGATTCAGGACAGGTACAGGACAGCAGGCAGGATCAGATTCAGGACAGGTAGAGGACAGGTACAGGACGGTGGGCAGGATCAGATTCAGGACAGGTACAGGACAGCGGGCAGGATCAGATTCAGGACAGGTACAGGATGGCAGGCAGGGTCAGATTCAGGACAGGTACAGGACCCTACCTAACCACTAAGGCTACCTGCCACCACGAACATTGGGCGACATGCACAAATAAGGGAAGCCAATACTAAAAGGGACATACACATGGTTCTGCCTCCAACTCTATCCACTTAAGGGGCACCCTACCGCCCTACACTCTAACCACTAGGCCATAACCTCTGCCCCACACTCTACACACACATAAGGCTACTACCAGCCCCCTACAACTCTAAACCACTAGCTACTACGCCTCCACTCTAACCCACCTAGGCTTCACCCTACCGCCCCTACGCGACTCCTACACAACTTAGAGGGGAGGGGGGAGCGTAGAGGCCCTACCTACCGCCCTACAAGTCACACTTCGGCAACTATGACGAGTTTTCCTTTTTGCTTATGGCCTATATACAGCATCCACCTCGAGTTAGCAATTTTAGTGCGAGCGATCGCCCTACAACACTAACCACTAGCTACCTACCTAGGCTCATCATTTACAAATGATGGCAATTTGTTTTAGTGAGTCCGCCAGATCAAGAGGCAGTAGGGATGACACGTGTATGTTAACAGTATGTGAATCTCTCCTGGTTAGAGTGAATATCACTTTTTGTTGACCTTGTACGCAATGATGAATACAAATAGATTTAATCTTTTAGTTTTTAGAACAGGCCTCCCCATTCAAGTCAATGATGTCATAATGGGTGGACCGTTGTGAGTGGACCCATAGGAGCGAAGCAGGAAGTAAAAGCCAGGAAGTGTACCCTTCCGATCTGTGCTGTATGATGAGTGGTTTCTG
>NW_019948669.1:23432-26430 GCF_002910315.2 Salvelinus sp. IW2-2015
AGTGTTTCTCGGAGTGTGACCACCTGCTGCTGTGTGCTACAGTGCTGCCATTAGGCCTGACACCCCCCCGTTTGGCTTAACTTGTAACAGAATAAGCCTGTTCGTCCAGCCTCTCTATAGCGTTAGGAGCTTTCCACGCTAAACTGAGARGAGCCCAAAGGAGCSGGAGCATCTGCCGGGAGCAGGCTTAGAGCTAATCCTATCCCATCTTCACCCACAGCCCTGCTACAGCCCTGCGAAAGCTCTGTTCACCCGCTTCTTAGGTGAGAGTGAAAACAGAGCCTCTCCTCCGTCTTTTCCATCCTTCCCTCTCGTCTTCCTCCGCTAGCAAGCTGCTCACCCTCGTCTTCCTCCGCTAGCAAGCTGCTCACCCTCGCTTTATACCCCCAGTCCATATTCACCTAATAAGGAATTCTCCTCGCCCACAAATTGGGGAAAACGAATGTTCTTTCCCATTGACCCCCCATTGTAAAATAACCAAGTTGATTTTTTTGCTACACGGAAATGAAAGCTGGTGTGTTGTAAAAGCTGCTGTGTTTTGCATTCGGGAAAGTATTCAGACCCCTTGACTTTCTCCACATTTTGTTACGTTACAGACTTATTCTAAAATTGGATTAAATACATTTTTCCCCTCATCAATCTACACAAAATACCCAGTACTGACAAAGCAAAAACAGGTTTAGGAAATTTGCAAATGTATTAAAAAMAAAAAACTGAAATATCACATTTACATAAGTATTCAGATCCTTTACTCAGTACTTTGTTGAAGCACCTTTGGCAGCGATTACAGCCTTGTCTCTACGGTGTCCGCCAGACCAGTAGAAGGTCTAAAGAGTAGTGTCTGTCTCTACGGTCCAGACCGTAAAAACTAGTATTTTCTAACAGAAGAAAGTAGGTTTGTCTCTATGGTCCAGACCAGTAGTCTAACAGAGTAGTGTTTTCTGTCTCTATGGTCCAGACAGTAGTCTACAGAGTAGTGTTCGTCTCTATGGTCCAGACAGTAGTCTAACAGAGTAGTGTTTCTCTATGGTCCAGACCAGTAGTCTAACAGAGTAGTGTTCTGTCTCATGGTCCAGAGAGTAGTCTAACGGAGTAGTGTTCTGTCTCTACGTCCAGACCAGTAGTCTAACAGAAGGTAGTGTTGTCTCTACGCGTGTCCAGACCAGTAAGTAGTCAACAGAGTAGTGTTCTGTCTCTACGGTCCAGACCAGTAGTCTAACAGAGTAGTGTAATCTGTCTCTACGGTCCAGACCAGTAGTCTACAGAGTAGTGTTGGTCTCTACGGTCTCAGACCAGTAGTCTTACAGGAGTAGGTGTTCTGTCTCTATGGTCCAGACCAGTAGTCTAACAGAGTAGTGTTCTGTCTCTACGGTCCAGACCAGTAGTCTAACAGAGTAGTGTTGTCTCTACGTTCCAGACCAGTAGTCTAGACAGAAAGTAGTGTGTCTCTCAGTCCGACAGTGTCTAACAGAGTAGGTTGTTCTACGTCCAATTGTAGTTATAGCTGTGTCTCATCGTGCTACTTCCCGTACAACTCTGGAGAGGGTGAAGGTCGGGAGCCATGCGTCCTCCATAACACGGACCAACCAAAGCCGTACTGCTTCTTGACACAATGTTCACTTAACCGGACGCCAGGCACACCAAACCTGCGGAGGAAACACTGTACACCTGGTGACCGTGTCAGCGTGCACTGCACCCGCCCGCCACAGAGTTCGCTAGAACGCGATGGCCAACCCTCCCTAACCCGGACGACGCACTCTCCCACGCTGAATACCCTGAAGCCAGGGCTCTTCTCACTAGCCATATTTCCCTAGCGGGAGCATTGCAACTGTAGGTCGGGACTTTTGACCTGGACACATGTACAGTGCATTCGGGAAAGTATTCGACCCCTTGACTTTATCACATTACAGCCTTATTCGATATATATTATTTTTTTTTAGTCTTCATCAATCTACACACAATACCCATAAAGACAAGTGAAAACAGGTTAACTTTTTTTACAGGTTTACAGGTCAAAAAATATTAAAACAGAAATACCTTATTTATATAGTTAGTATCAGACCCTTTGCTATGAGACTCAAAATTGAGCTCAGGTGCATCCTGTTTCCATTGATCATCCTTGAGATGTTTCTACAACTTGATTGGATCCACTGTGTGTAATCAACTGATTGGACATGATTGGAAAGGCACACACTTGACAGTGCATGTCAGAGCGAAACCAAGCCATTGAGGTCGAAGGAAGTCCGTAGAGCTCGAGACAAGATTGTGTCGAGGCACAGATTGAGCGGTGGCCAAGAACCCAGATGGTCATTCTGACAGAGCTCCGAGTTTCCTCTGTGGAGATGGGAGAACCTTCCAGAAGGACAACATCTCTCGCAGCACTCCACCATCAGCCTTTATGGTAGAGTGGCCAGACGGAAAGCACCCCTCAGTAAAAGATATGACAGCCTGCTTGGAGTTTGCCAAAAGGCACCTAAAGGATCTCAGACATAGCGAAACAAGATTCTCTGGTCTGATGAAACAAGATTGAACTCTTTGCCTGAATGCCAAGTGTCACGTCTGGAGGAAACCTGGCATTGTCCTACGGTGACGCATGGTGATGGCTGCACCATGCTGTGGGATTTCTTTCAGCTTCAGGGACTGGGAGACTAGTCAGCATTGAGGGAAAGATGAACGGAGAAAGTACAGAGAGATCCTTGATGAAAACCTGCTCCAAGAGCGCTCAGGGACCTCAGACTGGGGCGAAGGTTCACCTTCCAACAGACAACGACCCAAGCACACAGCCAAGACAACGCAGGAGTGGCTTCGAGACAAGTTTCAATGTCCTTGAGTAGGCCAGCCTTGAACTGATCAAACATCTCTGAGAGGACCTGAAAATAGCTTGTGCAGCGACACTCCCCATCCAACTGACAGAGCTTGAGAGGATCTGCAGAGAAGAATGGGAGAACTCCCAATACAGGTGTGCCAAGCTTGTAGCGTCATAACCCAAGAGACTTCA
>NW_019948669.1:26838-34904 GCF_002910315.2 Salvelinus sp. IW2-2015
CAGAAACACTACTCTGTTAGACTACTGGTCTGGACCATAGAGACAGAACAACTACTCTGTTAGACTACTGTGCTGGACCGTAGAACAGAACACACTCTGTTAGGACTACTGGTCTGCCTAGAGACAGACACTACTACTCTGTCTAGACTACTGGTCTGGACCATAGAGACAGACACTGACTCTGTCTAGACTACTGGTCTGGACCATAGAGACAGAACACTACTCTGTTAGACTACGGTCTGGACCATAGAGACAGAACAACTTACTCTGTTAGACTACTGGTCTGGACCGATAGAGCACGAACACTACTCTGTTAGACTACTGGTCTGGACGTAGAGACAGAACACTACTCGTTAGACTACTGGTCTGGACCGTAGAGACAGACACTACTCTGTTAGACTACTGGTCTGGACCGTAGAGACAACAACTATCTGTTAGACTACTGGTCTGGACATAGAGACAGAACACTACTCTGTTAGACTACTGGTCTGGACCGTAGAGACAACACTACTCTCGGTTAGACTACTGTCTGGACCATAGAGATCAACACTAACTCTGTTAGAGACTACTGGTCTGGACACATAGAGACAACACTACTCTGTTTATGACTACTGTCTGACGTAAGAGACAAACACATACTCTTTAGACTACT
Organism: Salvelinus sp. IW2-2015; assembly: GCF_002910315.2. Lineage (NCBI taxonomy): Eukaryota > Metazoa > Chordata > Actinopteri > Salmoniformes > Salmonidae > Salvelinus > Salvelinus sp. IW2-2015. Next base: position 27,491 of record NW_019948669.1, read on the forward strand.
GTCTGGACCATAGAGACAGAACACTACTCTGTTAGACTACTGGTCTGGACCATAGAGACGAAACACTACTCTGTTAGACTACTGTCTGGACCATAGAGACAAACACTACTCTGTTAGACTACTGGTCTGGACCGTAGAACAACAGCTACTCTGTTAGACCTACTGGTCTGGACCTAGAGAGAACACTACTCTGTTAGACTACTGGTCTGGACCGTAGAGACAACACTACTCTGTTAGACTACTGGTTGGACCATAGAGACAGAACACTACTCTGTTAGACTACTGGTCTGGACCGATAGAGACAGACACACTCTGTTAGAAGCTATCGTCTGGACCATAGAGAACAGAACACTACTCTGTTAATACTACTGTCCTGGACCCATAGAGACAGAACACAACTCTGTAGACTACTGGTTGGACCGATAGAGACAGAAACACTACTCTGTATAGACTACTGGTCTGGACCACTAGAACAAGAACACTACTCTGTTAGACTACTGGTCTGACCATAGAGACAGAACACTACTCTGTTAGACTACTGGTCTGGACCTAGAGACAGAACACACTCTGTTAGACTCGGTCGGACCTATAGAGACAGACACTAACTCTGTTAGACTACTGGTCTGGACCAAACAGAACACTACTCTGTTAGACTACTGGTCTGATGATATCCGATAGAGACAGAACACTACTCTGTTAACTACTGTCTGCGACCATAGAGACAGAGAACACTACTACTGTCTAGACTACTGTTTGGACCGTAAGACAGACACTATCCTAGGACTCTGTTGGACCGTAGAGACAGAAACACTAACTCTGTTAGACTAGCTGGACCATAGAGACAAGAACACTACTCTGTTAGACTACTGGTCTGGACCATAGACAAAACACTACTCTTGTTAGACTACTGGTCTGGACCTGAGACAAAACACTATCTGTTAGACTACTGGTCTGGACCGTAGGGACAACACTACTCTGTTAGACTACTGTCTGGACCATAGAGACAGAACACTACTCTCTTAGACTACTGGTCTGGACCGTAGAGAACAGAACACTACTCTGTTAGAACTACTGGTCCTGCGCACGTAACAGAGACAACACTAACATCATGTATCAGTAACTATCTGGTCTGACGACCTACGAAGAACAACACTACTCCTTATAACATATCGTTCTGAACACGTAGAGCTCCACAAACATCTACGTTCTGTTATCATATTGTTGATTTTGCTGGTGACGCAGAGAGAATAAGACGAATGGAACGAAGGATACAGGAAATGCAGAGAAGAGATACTGTCTTCATCCTCAACAAACTCAGAAACCGAAACCCTCACCAAACCGGACCCATCACACACAGGAACCCTCACAACCGGATCCCCACAGATCCCTCACAACAGAACCCTCACAAAACAGGCACCCCCACAACGAGAACACACTCAACAACCGGAACCCTCACAACACCGGAACCCTCACAACCCGGAACCCTCACAACCGAACCCTTCACAACAGACACCCCTCCACAACTAGGAACCCTCACAAATCAGAGAACCCCTCACAACAGGAACCCTCACACAACGCAGAACCCTCCACAACAGCTAACCCTCCACAAACAGGACTACCCTCAACAACCGGAACCCTCACACGCCGGAACCTCACCCAACCCTCACACACCGGAATACCCTCCACAACCGGCAACCCTCACAAACCAAGCGAACCTACAACCGAGAACCCTCAACAACCCGAAACACCTTCACCATACAGCTGATACCTCAACCAGGAACCCCTCAAACAGAACCCTACACAACAGAAACCCTCACAACCAGAAACCTCCCCAAACAACGAATCCCTATCTGATAACACCTATAGAATTTATTTCCGCTACCATCGTCTATGCAAGACATCCATACCTGCTCTAGCAGCGTCTCAACCAAGTTGCCAAGTGGCAGATTACCTGACAAGGTGTAAATGATGCCCAGCTGACCGTGACACCTACTCCCCTTGTGTTTCCTCTGAGCATGAAACAAACTTACTCCACCATATAGATACTATACTGAAAAATATAAACGTGACCATTTCATAGATTTTATGAGTACAGTTCATATAAGGAAATCAGTAAATCATAAGGCCCTTATCTATGGATTTCAGTTGACTGCGCAGGGCACAGCATGCAGATTGGCCTGAAGGGCATAGGGCCCAGCCCACCTGGGGAGCCAGGCCACCCAATCAGAATACATTTTCTCCCACCCCTTCTCGCCGATGTGAAGGTCTTGGGCTGCTAAATTCTCTAAACAGTCACATCCTGCACACTCTCGGTAGACATTCCTGCATTCAGCATGACAATTGCACCACTCCTCAAAACTTAGACAATCTTCGGTCTCGTGTCCCCCCAGCACAAGGTGCTCCTGCGTAATGAGCACGCTGTTTAATCAGCTTCTTGATATGCCACACCTGTAAAGTGGATTATCTTGGCAAAGGAGAAATGCTCCCTAACAGGGATTTGAACAAATTTGTGCTCAAAATTTGAGAGAAATAAGCGTTTTGTGCGTATGGAACATTTCTGGGGAAAAACAATGTTTGGTCATGAAACATGGAACCAAATCTTTGCATGTCGCATTTATATTTTTGTTCAGTGTTGAAGTATTTTTCACCTCGCTGTTTTTACCCACAGACAAAACACATCACAGTCAACACAATGAAGCCTAGCCATACAAAACGACGAAATAAAACCCCCAAATAAACCCCTAATAAATAACTTGACCACTCTATTTTAGCTAGCTAACTATGACTTAAGTTCAACCGAAACACACTTTGGTACCAACCGAGTTGTCCCTCCTGCCTGGTACTGCGCGCTAACCACAGTACCAAGAGTACCAACATGCGTGGAAATGATCACGTCCACCTCTCAGCTGCTATGTGACTTCTGAGACCACCAGGTGCACGTTCACTCTAGTCCACTGGATAGCGCTGTTTACCAACATACCGGTCACTTCCTGTCCCAGACTTGACACCATGAAACAGCGCCATCTAATAAGCAGAGAAAACAGAGATGCTTGGAAAGTGAAACTCCAAGGACTCCAGGTATTGCCTGGTTTTTATAGAGCTCGCCAGCTTGTAGTCCTTAAAACCCTTATATGAGTTACCTCTGGTTCGTTCAGCCGTTCCTATGGCGAAAATGAATGGGGAAAGAATAGGGTTTTGGGATAAACACCCCAAAATAAGGTCTGAGGTAAACACAGGTTTTGTTCTATGAGATAATATAGTCAATTAACGTCACCATTATGAATTATGAAGTCTTTCGTTGTAGCATATATTTGCATATTTCCGTTAAGGAACACCTACTCTATGAAGTGCGTGGGTGCAAAATCTCAATTTACCCTTGCGCTCCTTCTAAACAAAGCTTTTTTGTTTATTTTGGCAAAGGGTAAGGTCTAAAAAAAAATTGTCCACTCTGTTCGTAACATATTAACGTTTTTGGAAACAGAAAAATTTATTGAGATCATTTGTTTAATCGATGAGAACATTTCGTTCCATCTTCTCCCACTGCAGRCCACTGGGCTTCCTCTCATCACCATATTTGGTAGTGAGAGGAAACCCCCAAGCGGATGCTTCACATTTATACATCCGGTGAAATGTCTGTCTCATTATATTTGTGGCTCTGCGAAGTTTAAGAAGTATGAATGCCCTGCATCTGCAGAGCCGCATCACCGTAAATGCTGTTCGGACAATGCAGAATCCAGTTTGACCATAAATCGGCTTTGCTAAAACGCTTCGGTTGTCAACAACCGACTCTACTGTCGTGTGACAGACCAGATGGGCTCAGGTACCTACATAACATAGTAGACAGACACCAGACTGGGCTACCAGGTTTACCGCCGTAATTAATGTAATAGGGACTGACATCCAGACCTGGGCTAGCAGGTTCGCCTACATAACTGTCGGAGACAGACACAGACCTGGGCTACAGGTAACCCCCTTACGATACCGTATAGCAGACACCAGCTGGGCTACAGGTTAGCTCCGCCTACAATAATGTAGTAGAACAGACACCAGACCTGGGCTACAGGTTACCCCTAATTAACGTAAGTAGACAGACAAGACGCTGGGCTACAGGTACCCTACAAGAAAATAAAACTTTTTTTTGTTGAAGTAGACAACACAGACCTGGGCTAGGTTACCCTACAGGGTTACTGTAGTAGATCGAAAAGACTGGGTACAGGTTCCTACATAATTGTAGTAGACGAGCACCAACTGGGTACAGGTTACCCTAGTAACTGGGTAGTAGGCAGACAGGTCCAGTACTGGCTTAGGCAGGTTCCCCTACAATAAGCTGTATGTAGACTAGACACCAGATGGGCTACAGTTACGTGCTATTCATAAGCAGTAGTAAAGACAGACACCAGACTGGGCTTACAGGTTACCCTATCATAATGTAGTAGCAGACAGCCAGCCTGGGCTATCAGGTTAACCGCCTACATGAACTGTAGTAGACATGAACAGATCCTGGACCTATTTGTTTGTCCTAGGGGCCTGTAGTGTTGTGTAGATGTTTTATTTACCCTACTACACCATTCCTAGTAGAGTCTCCTCTTTTCTATGCGGAGGCTAGCCTACAGGAAGCTACACAGAAGCCGCTAGCTACAGGAGGTCATTTAGCAATATACAGGGGTCATATGAGCTATCTGGAAGCCTAGCTAACAGGAAGCCTAGCATACGAGGAAGGCCCCGGTATGCCTAGCAGGTAGTGGATAGCCTACAGGAAGCCCTAGCTCAGGAAGCTAGCCTACAGGAGCCCTAGCCTACAGGAGGTCGATAGCCATCAGGAAGCTTAGCTACAGGAAGCTAGCTAAGGAAGCCAGCTACATGGGACGGAGGTCATACGCTATTCAGAAGCCCTAGCCTACGGAAGCCGTAGCTAGCAGGAACCCTAGTATCAGGAAGCCCTAGCTAAGGTAAGCCCTAGCTCAGGATGCCCTACCTACAGGAAAGCCTAAGCTACAGGAGTGATGTGCTAGCTACAGGAAGCCTAGTCCTACAGGAAGCCTAGCCTACAGGAACCCCAGTACAGGAGAGCCTAGCCTAAGGAGCCCTAGCTGACAGGAAGCTAGTAAGGAAGCCATAGCCTAATCAGGGAAGCCGCCGAGCACTACAGGAAGCCAGGCTCAGGAAGCCTAGCCTACAGAGCCCCTAGCTACAGAGCCCTGAGTTCAGAATCCGCTAGTCAGAGAGCCTCTAAGCAGCCCCTAGCTAGAAGCGCCTTAGCCTACGAGGAATCCTGAGCTGACAGGAAGCGGCTGCTACAGGAAGCCCTAGATACATGGAAGCTCCCTAGCCACATGGAAGCCCTACTACATGGAAGCCCTAGCCTAACAGGAAGCCCTAGCCTAGAAGGAAGCCCTAGCCAGCAGGAAGCCTAGCTAGGAAGCCTAGCCTACAGGAAGCCCTAGCCTACAGGAAGCACCCTAGCCGCTGCTCGTGCTGTATGTGTGGTAGAACAGTAGTATCTAAACGAGGTGTAATAGCCGTTCCCAGACAACACAAAACCAGATGTAACTCACCACAGTGTGTCTCTTCACAATGGCCCTTCTAACGTCCGTCTACCCTCTCCTCTGGCTGCTTGTTTGGGGGAGTAGGGAGTTGTTGGCGTCACAACCTCATCCAGCCCATACCTGCGCAGACACACACCATGTTAGACATGAGCCACGAAGTGTGTCAGCAATGTGAGGTGGTGAGTGCCAAGTCTGTGTGTGTGTGTGTGGGGATGTGTTGTTCTCACAGATGCAAGCCAGATTGCTCAAACTGGTTTTATCCCTTCACAACAGCAATTTTTCCGCTGATGGGGACAAACACAATCCAGTACTTTTCACCTCTGATGTATCTTTCTCCCCGTGACAACACACACAGCCCTACGTCTGTACAACTATTATCTTCATCCTCCCGCTGTCTGTACACAAACACACATCCATGTAGCTTTTCCCACACCCTGTCTGTCTGTATCAACCATCCATGTATCTTCTCCCTCACCTGTCTGTCTGTACAGCACACACATCCATGTAGCTTCTCCCCACCCCTGTCTGTTGTATAAAACACACATCATGATCTTTCTCCCCACCTCTCTGTCTGTAAAACACACATCCATGTAGCTTCTCCCATCAACCCTCTGTCTGTCTGTACAAACACACATCCATGTATACTTTTCTCCACACCTGTCTGTCTGTACAAACACATTCACCTACTTGAAGTCTAAAGGTCAGATGTGTATTTGTGTATAAATACTGATCAGGCCAGTAATGTTAAGTAGGCTGAGCATTTAGATGCCAAGAGTTACAATGAGCTTGCCCTGAGATTAACATAGGTGCGTCCCCAATGACTATATAAGGGGAATAGGGAAGTCATTTAGGACGCTGTTCCATGTCACACACGGAGTAGAGAAACAGCACAACCGTGCTGTAGTATCGGCTATCATTCGAGTCAAGCCTCACCTTCCTCTGACAGTTGAGGAAACTCACTCATCTCATATAGTCGGGTCTGGTATGTTGTCTACAAAAGCCTGCCTACGGTCACCCCATACACTCTTTAAATAGCCTGGACTAGCAGGCCGTACATGCAGTGATAGCCGATGACAGTTTATGACTACCCACACATGCCACATTTTCTGATCCAGTCACATCGTTCTCTTTGGTGGACTGTGTTATGAAGAGACACCTGTCATATCTGATCTACTAGCATTCATTTGATCAGTACTTTCTGAAGAACATTTATTCTGGTGTGAACATGGTTTTTTAGTAGGCTAACGTTACTAGTAACTAATGTGTGAAACATTTTTTGTATGATATTCCCACAACACATTTTTGTTATATCTGTTGAGCGACAAGAACACCAACAGCGGATGTATGAACGGATTAAAATGGTAAATATATTAGCTAAACTAGCTACAAATTATTAACTTTCAGCAATCATTCAAACAAATAAGAAAGCAATCGCTCTTCACGAGTCGTGATTAAACGTTAGCTAGCATTGACAACTGTTACAACGTTGCTATTTTGCCCTAATTGACCAACAATTGTCCTAGCTAAATCAAAGCTTAGCTAGCCAGTTAGCATAACAATACCAATATGTTTTATAACTAACCCCTCTCGTTGTTGTATCTGTGACATACTGCCGATTCTTGTTAGCATAGTTAAGTTAACTGGCAACTAGCTAACGTATCTGTCGCTTCTTACCACAATGTTCCTTGTTCGAGACCAAGACGTGGATGTATGTCTTCGGTTATACATTTTTATACTGGTTATTATTTTCATCAAAAAATCCACAAACAACCACCATCTTCACCTCCGTCTCTCTCTCTCACACACAAACTCACCAAACTACAGCTGGAGGAATTATTCGGGTGTAGTTTTCCTGGTTGTTGTACGGT
>NW_019948670.1:0-14321 GCF_002910315.2 Salvelinus sp. IW2-2015
CACCTCACGGTGTCATCCCTCATTGCCCTCATTTCACCTCCACAGCATCCATCCCATTTACAGGAGGAGAGAAGTGGAGATGTTTTGGCTTCCAGGGGTTGGAAAAAGGAGTGTTGCGAATGAATAATTCCTGATTAATCCGATGCTCCTTGGTTCTGGCGGGGTTCCTTGTTATTGTGGAGGCAGGACTGTATACATAGGGTGACGTATCAGTGAATGGGAACAAGGGTGTTGTAACAAACAATCTGATGTTATGATACATGTATGAATATCCAGTATTTATTTGTATTCATTATTTGCTCCTTCTATGGGGAATGGTGACATGGTCATTTGTCAACATGGGATCAAGCAGGTTCACAGCAGATGTGAATAATATTAAAACCCTCCTCGACATCCCCTTCTCAGCCCTCCACTCTTCTGAGCATGTTCATCACATTAACGTTACATCTGAACTTGATTGATTGGAGAGAGAGAGAGAAAGGGGGGAGAGAGAGAGAGAAAGGGGGAGGAGAGAGAAAGGAGGGGGAGAGTGAGAGAGAGACAGTGATGGAGAGAGATGCTGTACTGTATTGATTAGGAGAGAGAAGGGGAGAGAGAGATAAAGGGGGAGAGAGAGAGAGAAAGTGGGAGGAGAGAGGAAGGGGGAGGAGGAGAGAAAGGGGAGGAGGAGGAAGGCGGGAGAGCGATGAGAGAGACAGTGTAGAGAGGATGCTGTAACTGATGATGGGAGAGAGAGAGAGAAAGGGGGAGAGAGAGAGAGAAGGGGGGAGGAGAGTAGAGAAGGGGGGGAGAGAGAGCGATGAGAGAGCAGTGATGGAAGAGATGCTGTAACTGGATTGATGAGGAGAGAGAGAAAGGTGGGGAGATGAGAGAGAGAAAGGGCGAGAGGAGAGAGAAAGGGGGAGAGAGAGAGAGAAAGGGGGGAGAGAGAGCGAAGTAGAGAGACAGTGATTGGAGAGAGATGCTTGTAACTGTTATTGATGGAGAGAGAGAGAGAAAGGAGTGGGAGAGAGGAGAGAAAGGAGGGGGGAGTAGAGACGTGAAGAGATGACAGTGATGGAAAGAGGATATTGTTAACTGATGATGGATGAAATTTTTGTAAAATATCTAAGCAGCCTTAAATTGATGGTGATTTTACTTTAAGGTATACATGAGAGGGGAAGAGAGAAGTGTGTTACGTGCTCTGTTTCCCTGACAGAGAAGAAAGAGATGGACACACTTATTCAGGTCACAGTATTTAGACCAGCAGAGTGCTGTTCTATGACTCTCTTCCTCTCCTCGTTCCTCTCCACTCCACCTGCCACTCAGCAATCATCCCTCGTTCCCCACTCCACCTCCAACAGCATCATCCCGCGTTCCCCTCACTTCCACCTTCCACAGCATTCATCCCGCCGTTCCCTCCCTTTCTACATCACACCTCGTTCTTTCACCATAAACATCCGTTCTTACACAGACTCTGTCCCTCCCTCCGTTCCTCCAGGTCCATCCCTTCACCACATCACCTTTTCCTTCCTCCACAGAGTCTCTTTCTTGTTTCCTCCTACCACCTCCCAGAGTCCTTCCTCGCTCCTCACATTCCTTCATTTCCTCCCCACCTCCATGTCCTTTCTTGTTTCCCCTCCTCCCACGCTCCACGATAGGCCTTCCTCGTTCCCTCCCTCTCACCTCACATAGTCCTTCCACGTTCCCTCCCCCTCACCTCCACAGAGTCCTTCCTCGTTCCCTCCCTCCACCTCCACAGTAGTCCTTCCCGTTCCCTCCCTCCACCTCCACAGAGTCCTTCTCGTTCCCTCCCTCCACCGCCACAAGTTTTCCTTCCATCCCTCAACTCTCCATCGTTTGTCTACTCCTCTTCCTCCACCTCCAACATTAGTCCTTTCCTCACGTTCCCTCTCCCTCCACTCTCCACAGAGTCCTTTCTTGTTCCCTTCCTCTCCACTCTCTCACATAGTTTTCTTCCACATTCCTTCTCCACCTCCACAAAGTCCTTCCACGTTCCCTCCCTCCACCCTCCACAGAGTCCTTCCCGTTCCCTCCTCCCACCTCCACATAGTCCTTCCACGTTCCCTTCCTCCACCTCCACAGAAGTCCTTCCTCGTTCCCTCCCTCCACCTCCACATAGTCCTTCCACGTTTCCCTTCCTCACCTCCACAGCATCATCCCTCGTTCCCTCCCTCCACCTCCACAACATCATTCCTTTCTTTCCCTCCTCACCTCCACTGAGTCCTCTTGTCCGCCCCTCCACCTCCACAGAGTCCTTCCTCGTTCCCTCCCTCGACCTCCACATAAGTCCTTCCACGTTCCCTCCATCCACCGAAGTCCTTTCTTGTTCCTCCGCCACCTCCACAGAGTCCTTCCTCGTTCCCTGCCCTCACTCTCCACAGGAGTTCCTTCCTCGTTCCATCCTCCACCTCCACATAGTTCCTTTCCACGTTCCCTTCCTCCCCTCCACAGAGTCTCTTCCTCGTTCCCTCCCTTCACCTTCCTCATCCATCAGTCCTTCCACGTTCCCTTCCTCCACCTCCACGAGTCCTTCCTCGTTCCTTTCCCTTCCACCTCCACATAGTCTTCCACGTCCCTTCCTCCACCTCCACAGAGTCTCCTCGTTCCCTCCCTCCACCTCCACAAGTCCTTCTCACGTTCCCATCCCTCCACCTCACATAGTCCTTCCACGTTCCCTTTCCTCCACCTCCACAGAAGTCCTTCCTCGTTCCCCTCCCTCCACCTCCACATAGTCCTTCCACTGTTCCCTTCCTCCACCTCCACAGAGTCCTTTCCCTCGTTCCCTCCTTCCACCTCCACATAGTCCTTTTGCTTGTTCCCTCCCTCCACCTCCACAGAAGTCTCCTTTCCTCTTCCCGATCCTTCCTCGTTCCATCCTCCACCTCCACAAGTACCTTCCACGTTCCCTTCCTCCACCTCTCCAGAGTCCTCCTCGTTCCCACCCCTCCACATAGTCCTTTCCTCGTTCCCTCCCTCCACCTCCACATAGTCCTTCCTACGTTCCTTCCTCCACCTCCACAGAGTTCTTTCCTCGTTCCCTCCCTCCACCTCCACATAGTCCTTCCACGTTTCCCTTCCTCCACCTCCTCAGAGTCCTTCCTCGTTCCCACCGCTTCACCTCCACATAGTCCTTTCCTCGTTCCCTCCCTCCACCTCCACATAGTCCTTTCCAGTTCCCTTCCTCCACCTCCACAGAGTCTTTCCCTCGTTTCCCTCCCTCCACCTCCACAGAGGTTCCTCCACGTTCCTTCCTCCACCTCCACAGAGTCCTTCCTCGGTTCCCCTCCCTCCACCTCCACAAAGCCTTCCACGTTCCCTTCCTCCACCTCCACAGAGTCCTTCCTCGTTTCCCTCCCTCCATCTCCACATAGTCCTTCCACGTTCCCTTCCTCCACCTCCACAGAGTCCTTCCTCGTTCCCTCCCTCCACCTCCACATAGTCCTTCCACGTTCCCTTCCTCCACCTCCACAGAGTCCTTCCTCGTTCCCTCCCTCCACCTCCACAGCGTCATCCCTCACCTTATCCTCCTCACAGTCCGTGGGAGACAAGTTTCCTCCTCTTCCCTCCTCTCACAGTTGTTATCAAATCTGTCCATTTCTAAATCTTTGACATCCAAGACCGTCAAGAAGGGAGGCGAAAGCACTGTCAAAGTTTACAATGGAGTGCCATCTCCCAACTGCAGTATGAAAAATTACATTTTAAAAGAAGCTGACAGAGAGAGAGGGACTGGTAACAAGAAGAATGTGCATAAGTTATGACTGTTTCAGTGTGTATGTTGTGCAGTTTGTTGCATCAGTTATGACTGTTTAGTGTGTGTATGTTGTTACGCTCTCTCTTTCCGCCTCCCTCCTCCTCCCCCTCCCTCCCTCCCTCCTCCCTCCCTCCTCCCTCCCTCCCTCCCTCCCTCCCTCCCTCCCTCCCTCCCTCCCTCCCTCCCTCCTCCTCACCCACACACTCTTCTCTTTCCCTCCCTATCCTTCTCTCTTCCTCCCAGTCTTCCTCCCTCCCCCTCTCGCTCGCTCTCTCTCTCTCTCTCTCTCTCTCTCTCTCTCTTCTCTCTCTCTCTCTCTCTCTCTCTCTCTCTCTCTCTCTCTCTCTCTCTCTCTCTCTCTCTCTCTCTCTCTACTCTCTCTCACTCTCTCTCACACACAAGCACAGAAGCACACACCACACACGCACAACACACACACACACAACACACACACAACATTGAAAACATGTATTAACATCCTGCAGAGCAGTGTTGTTATTGTTGTTGTTGTTTGTGTATATTCTCATAGCCATGCTGGTCATGTTTAATGGAGACAATATGTTTTTATAATGCTGGGTTGGTCCAAACATACCAAGTATGAAAACTTGACTGCTGACATGCAAAACATTTTGAGACTGTATCAAAAGTGGACTAATGAAACAAATACCAAAATGTAGTTTTGGAGTGGATTTTCGTTTACGGTTATGGTTGGTGGAGGGGAAGCTTATCTAGATCTGTAACTTCACCCTGAAGTGTTAGAGAACAGAATGCCAGATGTCAACAAACACAGGACTGAGTAATGCCACTAAATGAGAAACCAACTGTGTACTTAGTGTGCACTCTACTGTCATACTTAGTGTGTCATCTACTGTCATCTAGTGTGTCACTCTGGAAGACTCTTGAGATCCGACCAGTTCAAAGGCGGAGCTGAATTACTATCGTCCTGTGGCGCTAACATCAGTCGTTGTGAGCATTTGATACTCACACGTCTCAGGTCTCATGTAGACAGAGTCCTTGACCCAATGCAGTTTGCATACAGGAAGAACAGATGGTGGAAGAAGTCCTGACGGTGTTGCACAGTGCCGTGACAACACTGGAGAGCCTCACCCTTATATGCGCATCCTTTTCCTGGACTTCTCCTTTGCTTTTAACTGCATGCAGCCTCACCTTGTCTGTGACAAACAAAATTACGGCGTGCCGTGTAAAGGCACAGGGACGAAGACCAAACAAACACTGTTACAAAAACACAGGGTTGAAACCCAAACAAAGGAGCGAGGAGTACCTTGAATAAATAACACACGCGCACAATGATTAACTCACGGGACGAGACCCGTAATCATCTACGTAATCCACAAGGACAGAAGCCAAAACACACAGCACTAGTAACAATAATCGACAGCCCAATGGAAACCAAAGGGCACACTTGTACAAGTACTAATCAGTGGAATAGGGACAGGTGTGTGTAATGAAAGTTCCGGAGGGATCCGGACAGGGGCAGTATGTCATGTGCAACAACACAACATCCCTTCTGTGTTCATCTCCATAAACACAATTGAATGACCTGAGAGGCTCCGGACAGGGGACTACTTAGATGAAGCATTCAAAGAAGTTACATGGCTCATTGATGCAGTTCACATCCTTGACACACTCTTGGTTCGTTAACTCCAAATGGTTAAGGTTTGGGATAAGCTTAAAAACAAAAATATCAAAACAACTTTGTATTGCTGGATTTGCACTTGCAACCTTTAGAATGGAGGCAGAACTTACACCATCTCCATGTCACGCCCTGACCTTAGAGATCCTTTTTATGTCTCTATTTTGGTTGGTCAGGGCGTGAGTTGGGGTGTTTTGTTGTGTTTTGTTCTATGTTGTCTATTTCTATGTGTTTGGCCAGGTGTGGTTCTCAATCAGAGGCAGCTGTCTATCGTTGTCTCTGATTGAGAAACCATACTTAGGTAGCCTTTTCCCACCTGTGTTTTGTGGGTAGTTGTTTTCTGTTTTGTGTCTGCACCAGACAGGACTGTTTTGTTTGTTCTGTTTTGTTATTTTTTGTTCTAGTGTTCAGTGTTATTAAAAGTCATGAACACGTACCACGCTGCACCTTGGTCCTCTCCTTCTTCCTCAGACGAACGACGTTACACCCCATCCACAATGTCCTAGCAGAACTTACACCATTCCCATCCCTATCCACAATGTCCTAGCAGAACTTACACCATCGCCATCCCCAATGTCCTACAGAACTTACACCATCCCCATCCCTATCCACAATGTCCTAGCAGAACTTACACCATCCCCATCTCTATCCACAATGTCCTAGTAGAACTTACACCATCCCCATCCCCAATGTCCTAGCAGAACTTACACCATCCCCATCTCTATCCATAATGTCCTAGCAGAACTTACACCATCCCCATCCCCAATGTCCTAGCAGAACTTACACCATCCCCATCCCCAATGTCCTAGCAGAACTTACACCATCCCCATCTCCTATCCACAATGTCCTAGCAGAACTGACACCATCCCCATCCCAATGTCCTAGCAGAACTTACACCATCCCCATCTCTATTCCACAATGTCCTAGCAGAACTTACACCATCCCCATCTCTATCAACAATGTCCTAGCAGAACTTACACCATCCCCATCTCTATTCAACAACAATGTCCTAGCAGAACTTACACCATCCCCATCTCTATCAACAATGTCCTAGCAGAACCAAAACCTACTTGTGGCCAGTTTCCACATCATCTCCCGACGTCCTCAGACATGGATGGACGTCGAACACTGACTTGTATCATGGGTTACCTGGGTGGCAATAACAACTACCTCAAACTCACAAGAACTGCTCATTGATTTCTGGCGGAAGGCAGCGGACAGCACACTCTCTTTTAATGCCAACACCCAGAACATCAATAAAAAATACCAACAGCGACTACTACACCTGTCATATAAGAGTGTGTTGACTTTCTGTATCCTGGCCTGGTATGCTGGACTGTCAGTGGCTAATATGGGTATCCTCAGGAGGACTGTAAACCTGGGGTCCAAGCTCTGTGGATTGCAGTGCAGGGGGCTTCAGGGCCTCTATGATAGACAAGGACAAGCACATCATAAAGGACCCTACACACAATCTTACCCAATGTTCTGAGCTGCTGGCCTCCGGAAGGAGATTAGGGGTCCCACTGTTCAGCAAGAATAGGAACAGGGCAAGTTTCATTCCATCAGCCATCAGGCTGCTGAACAGTGGGACATAGGACAGATGTAGGATGCTGAACAGTGGGACATAGGACAGATGTAGGATGCTGAACAGTGAGACATAGGACAGGTGTAGGATGCTGAACAGTGAGACATAGGACAGATGTAGGATGCTGAACAGTGAGACATAGGACAGATGTAGGATGCTGAACAGTGGGACATAAGACAGATGATGCTGAACAGTGGGACATAGACAGATGTAGGATGCTGAACAGTGAGACATAGGACAGATGTAGGATGCTGAACAGTGAGACATAGGACAGATATAGGATGCTGAACAGTGAGACATAGGACAGATGTAGGCACAATACATGGTCGGACAGTAGGCTGCAGAGACTTTGAATATGTGAAAATGTAAATATGTGACTTGTGTGCTTTCCAGTGTTTCTGTACTGCATGTAATATATTATGTTGTATTTGTGTATTTGTATGCTGACGTCATGAAATGAATGTAACTGGACAATGAAGTATATCGTATCATATACATTATACAGTAGGCTACAGTACATGGTATAATATACAGCAAGATCATCTCAGTATATGTACTACTTAAATACCTGAGGTATTATTCACTTTTACTCATAAGGTTGACCGACTACACCCTATTTCATAATCACACAGCATTGACATCCTGGGCTTGACGCACTCACGCACGCACGCACGCACGCACGCACGCACACACACACACACACACACACACACTCAAAGCCTATAATCAAACATTCACCTGAGTACCATTTGAGGAAGGCCTGATAAGGTAGCAGAGGGAGTGGCAGGCAGTCTACACCCTTCTCTGCATTCCTACAGTACCGTTGCCCTGTCAGAGCAGTCCAGACTTTACAGGGGATCACATACAGGAGTATCAGATACAGGAAGAGGAGAGGAAGAGAAGAAGACAGAAGCCTGAAGAGACTGACAGAGAGTGTCAGAGAGAGGTGTGACAAGTAGAGAAATAATCGTTTTTGAGTCAAGTCAGGGAGAGGAGGCAGGGAGAGCTCAGAGAGAGAGCTGTCCAAAGAAGTGGAAGAGAGATCAACAGGCAAAAAAAACTTGGTGAGAAAACAAAAAACAGCCATCTACAATCGGTTTGAGTGGGTTAAAAGGTACAACTGCCGTACAGTACTGTACTCGACAGCCGGATCTGACCAGAACTAGCATCGCCATGGTGACCCTGGACACGCGGACCCTGACGGTGCCCGTGGGCATCGTGAGAATGCTGGAGGTGGTCCTCACCTGTATCTCCTTCAGCCTGGTGGCCTCGTTGGGTCACATCGACTCATCCTACTGGGCCTGGTGCATGTTCACCTGGGTCTTCTGTTGCTTCGTCACCCTCCTCATCCTCATCATGGAGTTCACCACCCTCCATGCCCGGGTGCCCATCTCCTGGGACGACTTCACCACCGCCTTTGCCATGCTGTCCACGCTCATGGTGGGTAACGTCCACGGCGTCTTTTGTCTGTGGGTTAGACTATAAGGGGTATAATCCAGATAACATACCTAAATATTAGTGTCAATGTGTGACAGTTACATTTGAGACAATATAAGCATTCAAAACTAGAGTAGAGATGGATGTGTGTAGTTTACTTTTGTGTAATTGTAAATAAATCAAAAGGCGATTTTTGGGAAATTACACATCAATCTTCCCTGCCATAGACTAGACTTCTGTTCGAGGAGGTGTACTTGTACATCACACTGCTTCATGCTTCAGAAACAGGAGTTAGGTTCCAGCACCTATTGGCCGTTCTGGCTGAGATAAGGATACTTACTTTTTTACATATATATTATGCGCTTATATAGAGTGAGGATCAGCACTGGACCTTGAACAGCCAGGTGTTGTTATCATATGGTACATGAACAAAGTGGTTAAATGAAACATTAAATATTTTAGTACCACTTAGAGTTGTTGGTCGTCCAATAATGGCAGCAATCGCTAGTCGTGTACGTACATTTACTCTCACACTAATTGTGAATGAACTTYAACTGAGACATAGACGCCAGCAGATACTGATGTAGTAATGTAAATTCTAATTGCTAGTTCCACTGAACTAGAACAAGTTATAGATCAAAGTGATGATCTCATCTTCAGTATGTCACAACAGCAAGGCAGCTAATCTATCATTTTCTCTAGTGTAGTCCATATATCACCTCTCTAGTTAGATCAGTGAGGAAATTGGATACATGCAATAAAAGGAAAGGCTTTAACCATTAAGGAGTGCGTTGGAGTTCCTGTAGCTTTGCCAACATTTTGGAATGATTTATTGAGTGGGAGCTGCATTGGTAGTAGATGAAGTGGAAGTATCAGGTGACACCCATAGCACTTTCACAACTTTAATGAGTCAATTAAGTCCACTGACATTCRATGTTATTGTCTTCAAACTCTGATGCTGTTTATCCTATTCCATTGCTGTTATTCATCCATCATCATTATCTATTGTCTTGGGCTTTAACAGGTGCTGGCTGCCTCCATCATCTACCCCACCTTCTTCACCTGTGCCTCATGCGGGATGCAGATCGCCGCCACCGTCACTTCCTGTCTGGCCTTCGTCTTGTACACCACGGAGGTAGGCCTGACCCGGGCCAAACCCGGCGAGATCAGCGGGTTCCTCTCCACCGTCCCGGGCCTCCTCAAGGTCCTCGAGGCCTTRGTGGCCTGCATCATCTTCATCTCTCTGGACCATAGGCTCTACTCGCTGTTTCCAGGGCTCCAGTGGTGCGTGGCGYTCTATTCGCTGTGTTTCATCTTCGCCCTCATCATCATCCTCTTTACTATCTGCCGCCTGCTGTCGCTCTTCCCGTTCCCGTTCGACAAGGTGCTGACGGGCTACAACGTGCTGGCCGTGCTGATGTACATGACGTGCGTGGTGATATGGCCTCTCTATAGCTTCCAGAACAACCACAGCAGACCAAGCTGGTGTGGCCGCACCTCGTACTGGGATAACCAGGTCGTAGTGGCGTTCATGACCTGTTTCAAACTTGTGGTTTACATTGTGGACACGGTCTACTCTTTCAAGCTGGTGTTCTTCGTCACCCCGGCTTAGGACAAAGGTCAAAGGTCACCCACCTTACCCAACCTGAGAACTGGCCTGAAAACACAGTGCCGGATCTTAAACAATAGACTGGTAGAATGTCTCTGTATGGTGGATAATGACCGTTTTACTTGGCAAGATTACATTTTTCATTATCATTCACATAATGCTTCTTCATGGATAAAATGGGGTTATAATACTGCTAGCAATTCACAAACCATGAGGTGGATAAGAATGTCTGAATGCTTGGATCCGTACGTAGATTCAATGTATATTTTGTCTTCCGTCTTTAAAATACACAAGGAACTATGCAGTGCGCCCTATGCAGTCCACATGGGCTGTAATCAAAGTGAATAGAGAGATCAAAGAGCTGTTCTTGATATGTTCATTTTATTCTCTTATTCTGTTCTCTATTTCATCTCTGTCTCTCTGGCCTTGATTCAATCAGTTCAGCGTTAACCCGGATAACCAACAACTGCATAGCAGAATCATTGTTTTTACTGATTTGACAGCTCCAACGATGTTACACCTTATGGCCCAAATAAAAAAACAGATCTGCTATGCAGTTGTCGGCTATCTCTCTCTCTCTCTCTCTCTCTCTCTCTCTCTCTCTCTCTCTCTCTCTCTCTCTCTCTCTCTCTCTCTCTCTCTCTCTCTCTCTCTCTCTCTCTCTCTCTTCTTTGTTGCGTCTACTGCCTACTCTAATCCTGACATACATGCAGTCCAGACAGATATGACAGAATTCAGCTCAAACATGAATCTGAATAAGTTAAACATAACTATTGACATTTAGCTGACGTGACCAAATTGTTTTAATAATGTTATTAACAATAAAATAAAGAAAAAGATTTGCTTAAAAGTCCATAAGAATCATATTTTTTGCCTCACTGCATTCATTAGTGTATGTATTTACTGTAACACCTATTCTGTTTCTACAACACTGGGAAAAGGACATTCAGCAACGCTCCCTCCCTCTCCCTGTTTGCTAGGGTGGTCTGCTATGAGAGACCCATTGGATGAAAGTGGCGTGGGATGTCGAGGTTCAGCCCTGGGCTTTGCTTTCTATGTCTCTTTCTGTGTTTGCTGCCGATGGGGAAGTGCAGCAGGGAAGCCGACAGCGAGAAGTCTCAACCACACTCCGCTCCGTCCCCACCTGATGAACATCAGTCTTCTTCCACAGGCAGATTTGAATCCCTCACGGACCGTGGCTTACCGTAGATTCATTTGATATTTGGCCATTCTGAGGCTGCTAAACTAATTATAATTTCTAAAAAGACAGCAGAATAATTGTGATTGGTGATCTGTTTATGGTAATGATGTCAAGGCTCTCATGTCCACACTTTGTTTGTGGATACATTATGGCAGGGGTTATTCCTTTCTTCATGAGAGAAATTTAAGTTAAGTGACGAATGAAGAATCATTGTTCAAACCAGAAGGCAGCAGAATGATGGAGGTTCCTGATCTGATTATTGGTAATGAGGTCAAGGTCTTTTATGTCCACATCTTTTCTTCTGTCTTGCAACCTTTGACAGGATATATTGATTTGTTCAAAAGAGAATTGAAGTTATGTTGCTGCTGTCTCCTTGCACAGATCAAGAGGGAGGTAAACGTGAAAAATGGATGAGGCAGAGATAGAGAGAAGGGAGAAGTGAGAGTGGGAGAGAAAGAGGGAGAAATAGAGAGAGAGAAGAGGGAGAGGGAGAGTGAGGATATAAAGAGAAGGAGAAGTAATAGAAGGGAAGAGAAGAAGAATATGAGGGGCATTAACAGTAGAGAGGGAGTTAGGCACTGACAATATTTAAAGGGATCATTTCCTTCAGCTGAGACAGCTGCATACTGTTGACAAACCATGCAATCTCCATAGACAAAACATTGGCAGTAGAGTCAATTCAATCAAAACAATTGTACACATTGAATCCATTTCTCATTATTGTGTTAAACTGCCCTAGTAGTATTAGCTTTATCAACCAACACTATTCCATTTCCATTTTTCAGTGGAAAACAGAAAGTTCTTATGTCACAAATCCCGCTTCCTGAGTCTGTGTTTGCCTGTGTTTCTGTCCTGGAACGCACCCTGTCTGGTTGCCAGGGCGGAATTAGCTTGTTGGGAGATCGAGTTCACCGCACCTGTATCCCATCAGTAAATCTGCACACCTGTCCTGATCATCACCTCTCCCTTCAAAAGCCCTGACCTGACATCCATTCCCTGCCGGATCGTTAGCCATGACCACCATTTCCCCGGAACCCATCACCCATCCCTGTCTGCTCGTCGCTAGTGTTTTTTTTCTATCCTTTGGATCTGCTCATCCACTCCATCAACCCACCTTCCGCTGCCCGCTCCGCCACCCGAAACTATTACCTCCACGTTCTCATCATTTAAATAAATTCTCACCATCTTCATACTCACCTTGTCCTTGGTCTGCTTTGGGTCCGATTTTTTGTTAAAGCGTGACAGCAACGATCCGGCCAAGTATGGACCCAGCGGACCTGGACTCCGTTCGAACATGCCATTCCCATCAGGGGTGATATTGGTCACACAGCACAGCGCTACAGGAGATAGCGAGTTCAGTCAGAACTTCTCTTGCCAGCTTGGCGAGAATCCAGGATCAGCTCAGTTTGCCGGCGGATTCTCCACCACCTGTTTCACCCTCTCACCTGCCGCTTCTGGAGCGGTTTCCTTCGTGAGCCCACGGTACCCGACGCCGCGAATAATATGAAGGGATTTGGAGGATGCCGTTCATTTATTTATGCAGTGTGGGTTAGTATTTGAGCTGCAGCCCCACTCTTACGCCACAGACAAGGCATAGGAAGCTTTGTTATGTTGAACTGCTGCGTGGGTAGAGCTTTGGAATGCGGCTTCAGCTGTTTTGGGAACTACAGGACCCTGCATGGCAATCCAGGAGTTCACGCAGAAATGGAAAGCTTTTTGACCATCCAGTCCGGGTAAGGACGCAGCTAAGCGGTTGATTTGTCTTCGCAAGGAGCTCGTTATGTGGCAGACTTTGTGATTGAGTTCCGAACAGGGCTGTGGAGAGTGGGTGGAATGAGGGGCACTACAAGCGGCTTTTACCAGGGGTTTGTCGGAGCAACTTCAAGGATGAGCTGATTTCCTATCCGGAGCCTTGTGGACCTGGACAGTTTGGTCGCATTATCCATTAGGATGGATACAGAGTTCGAGAGAAGGAGGGAGAAGCAGTGGTCCGGTCCAATCAATCAGCCTACTCGGTTACCATTCGGGTCAGGAGGGGAACCAGAAGGTGTTAATCAGGTTTCCTCACACGGGATTAGTGAAGGAGTCCTGCCGCCAGATCCTGAACCTATGCAAGTTGGGCCACGGGTTAACTAAGGGACGAGCGCCAACGTAGACGTGAGACCAACAGCTGCCTCTACTCGTGGTTAGTTCGGGACATTACTCTCCGTTTTGTCCTCAGCGCCCCGTAAACTGCTCGGTCTTTAAGTTTGGGAGGGTTGTTAGCGAGCCATGTTTCAACCCTCTCAAGATCCCCGTCGACCCCGTTTTCCTGCTACCCTCATAAATAAGGATCAGAGTTTAGCGATTAAACTTTCATCGATTCAGGTGCCGATGACAGCTTCATTGATGCGACTTAGTGGAACAGCATGGGGCTTTCCAAGGAGCAATTACCGGAAGCCATTGTGAAGCAAACCACTCTGAACGGTGTGTTTCTGGCACGGAATCACTATGAGGACTGAACCGGTTAAGATGTTGGTTGTCAGGTCATTCAGACGTTATTCTTTTTTCAATTTGCCTTCCCCCCATGTACTCTGGTTCTTGGATACCCCTGGCTAGAGAACACAATCCTTCGTTCTTGAGGTGAACTGGTAAGACTAGTTGGAGCATTATGAGTGCCATGCTAAACTGCCTCAGAGACTGCCTGTTCTCATGCTGTCCCCAGTCGGTCAGTGAGTCTGCTCCTCCTGATTTGTCCCTGGTTCCTGAAACATATCACGGTTGGGTGAGGGTTCAGTAAGCAGAAGGTCAGTCACTTCCTCACCGACCTTATGATTGTACGATAAGCTGTTCCTGGAGCTGCCTTTCCAAGGGACGGTTACTACAGTATTTCTCGAACCTGAGCGGGAAGCCTGGAGACCTACATAAAGGAGTCTTTGCTGCAGGTCTCATTCGTCCCTCGTATCACCCCTGGGAGCTGGATTTTTTTTGTGAGTAAGAAGGATGGCTCTCTTCGACCGTGTATTGATTCGGGTTGAAATGATATTACGGTCAAGACAGCTTTCGCCCTTGATGAGTCGCTTTCGATTCATCTCTTCCTCT
>NW_019948671.1:0-4715 GCF_002910315.2 Salvelinus sp. IW2-2015
ACACACACACACACACGTGTTATCAGGCATTGATTGTATAGTAAATCACTATTGGGGCCTAGTGAGAGCGTTGGGCCAGTAACCGAAAGGTTCCTAGATCAAATCCCCGAGCTGACAAGGTGAACATCTGTTGTTCTGCCCCTCAACAGGGCAGTTAACCCACTGTTCCCTGGTAGGCCGTCATTGAAAATAAGAATTTGTTCTTAACTGACTTGCCTAGTTAAATAAAGGTTAAATAAAACTAAAGCAAAAGTATTACAAGATGTATTGATTCTGCGTATAAAGTGATGAAAAATAAATCTCTTCTAAGTCTATATGTAGGGAGGAGAGGAGAGACATTTGTAAATGTTTTATGCAAAACCTCGCCCTATTAAATCAACATTTCTTGAGGACCAAGTCTGCATGATTTTAGCACAATCTTAACCAAACGCCAACCAATTCACACTCTGAACATGTTTAACTGTCCAATCCATAACTTCCATTTATCAGTGAAGAGTTGTGTCAGAATGGAAACCAGCAGACCCAGTGAACAGAAATAACTGGGGTAGTGACTGGGGAAGTGACTGGGGTTGTGATTGTGGTAGTGACTGCGGTAGTGACTGGGGTAGTGAGGTCTGGATGAGGATGAGCTGGTTTTCAGCTGGAATGCACTTTTTTACTGTGTGACGTTCAATACTAGACTATGAATAATGTCAAATAATAAAGTTGGTGTCTATGGGAAATAACTAATGTTCTACTCTATGTATATGCATTTGTAAATATCACAGATTACAATTGTTAAAAGTGAAGATACTTGTGTAAAAAAAATAAGTGTAAAAAAAATAAGTGTAAAAAAAACTGTCACGTTCAAACGGAGCACTTTTGAGACTAGACCTGACCTGGATTCATTTTAGAACGGACTTGACCTGACCTTAACTGGACAGCACCATGTATTTTACATTAGGGCAGACCACTCTATAGAGTCGTGTGCTAAACCCAGGTTCTCATGGAAAAGCCAAGTATTAAATAAAATACATTAGTGCTCTGTCTTTAACCTGGCAAAAAGTGTTGTAGCCTACAGAACATGCTCACTAGTTGTCCTCTACAGCCATGCATCTGACTACAACCTAAAAGCCTTGCATGCAAGGTTATGTGAGGTAGATTTCCAAGCCAGCATTTCAGCGGTAGACCAGCATTTAGATGAATTGCATTTCAATGGAACACCATTGAACTGGACCATGAAAACTCTCCTATGCAGTGTTCTATTCTCCAATTCAATTGTCACAATCCCTGAATTGACTGGAGTTGTAATGGAAATGACCCCAAAGAATATATTTATAGCTATTGCTCACAAAGAATATATATATAGCTATTGCTCACCCCAGAAATGAATGTGGAACATTTTACGGGGACACAAAGCAGCCCACAGAGACTGCTGTCAGCTTGTACTTTATGTACCATCTCCAAAAGTTTTGCACTGTTAACTTAACATTGGCTCAGGTTGTGACAAACCCCCTGGTGAAAAGAGAAAGTCTACACAATCACCATAGAGACCACACTCACTTCCCCATACCTGAGCCACAATCTCTACAACCCTGACCCCATTCACACTGTGTGAGGTCCTGTTGGAATACTAAAAGAAATACACCCTACCTTCATTTACATTGACATTTTAGACATTTAGCAGAGGCTCTTATCCAGAGCGACCTACAGTAATTAGTGCATACATTTTTCATACTTTTTCGTATTGTCGTCCATTCCTAAGCGTGATCTCTGATTAGTCAAGGCTTTGAAAGGGAACCCTTACTTTCACCTTTTGAAATTGTGTCAGATCAGTGATAATTAATTCAAGGATGGGAGGAAGACAGGATGCATTTTGAATGTATTCAAACAGGGTCGAGGCTGCTGAGGGGAGGACGGCTCATAATATTGTCCGGAATGGAGCGAATGGAATCAAACACATATTTCTGGGGTTTTCATGTGTTTGATACCATTCCATTCACTCCATTCCAGCCATTATTATGAGCTGTCCTCTCAGCAGCCTCCACCTGAGTCAAAACCCACTCAGGGAATAACCACACACCTGTAAAACAACTTCATACGCTGTGCAGTATGCTATGTAGTTCACGCCTCGCCGGCTAAGTTGCAAAATAAATGTACACATACATGTTATTCAATCTTTTCCCCACACCGCTCGAACATGTGAATGGGCGTCTGCGTAGCCAAGCGCTAAAATAGAACTTGCTATACGCGCTGCAAGTACCATCGTTATTGGATATCAGGATGACACAAACTCACGTGGTTTATTGAAAGATATTAATCAAATAGAACTAAAACCTATCTAGGTTTCCCTTTTTATCTGTGGATTAATCGCCGTTGTAGAGAAACACATGATTTTTGTATGATCTGGGTCAAAATTTGACAAAGAACCAGCTAAAATGGGGACCATATGCATGATCAGGTAAAAATAACAACCCAATGTTCATCTCCCAGGACAAAACTGCTAGCAACAGCTATCTAGCTTAATGTCCATGACCGTCTCATGTCTGTTTTGACCTGTCCCCAAGTTAATATAGTTGGTGCACAGTTGGTTTTTGTTATTTTAACATGCGTGTTATGGTCACATCTGGTGGGGATATACAAAATCAACATGTGTATGATGGCACACGCGGAGCGCGTGGCCGGTGTAGTCAGCATGTAAGTCAGAGTGATGCTTCCGCTGATTGATCTAAATCTGGAGAGGCCTTGGCTTGGAGTGGTGCTGTCACTAAACTACTTGATTGAACTGATTGTCACCTCCGGAGAAAAGGGAAGGAATCACCAAATTGGTCCAATCAAGGCATGATTAGTTGAATCAGTCGCCTCCAGACGCAGCGACACTCCAGGACCAGAGCTTACAATTCCTGGTTAACTTTTTAAAAAAATATTCAGAGTCAGAAAGGAAAGTCAGATTGTCAGGAGATTTCTCAAGCTGTTTACCAAGACCATTAAATCCTAGTAAAAATATAGTGCATTGTAATTGCAGGTCCTGACATAGCTACATGTAGTGTTTCAGGGGTGTGTGGTTCTACTCTTTGTTTGTTCTGGAGGGTGGAAGGTGAACGTTGAACCTCACCAGGCAACCCCAGGTTTGTCTCCCTGTGGGGCTTCATTGCTCCTGCACGATGTTGATAAAATTCCACGATGGCGTGCTGAATAAAGTGTATTTATTACTCTGTTGTATTTTTCCTTTTCTTTTTTGTAAATTTTAATAAAAAAGGATGTGTCTCAAAGAGATGAGTCCTGCCTGGCAGGTGGTCTTTTCTTCATGTTCTCTCCAATGAAACAATCTCACTAATCTTATTTGTATTACCTTTGAAAGTGTGTGTGTGGGTGTGTGAGAGAGAGTGTGAGAGAGTGTGTGCATGTGTGTAGGTGTATGTGACTGTGGGTTGAGTTAGCAACGTAAAAAGTATTTGAAATCTCTTCAGAACCAGAGATAGAAACACCTTGTCTGTTCTGATTGGCTCCACTCTAGACAGGGGATCAAAGGTCAGTAAAGGAGGACAGATAGTTCTGGAGCTACCACACAATTTCAGAAGATACAAGATACTTTTCTGCTTGTTCGCCCGGTGACAAATGGACATTGTGAGCTCAGGAGGGCTGCCAAAAATGGCCAGGAAATAGAACAAACCTGACAGGGTGCACTGAACGTGATAATGTACATTTACAAAACCCACAGCACTCCTAGGCTAGCAGAATGACAGTGATTCCCCTGTGTTGAAAAACACAATGTGGAGAATGATTTATTTTCAAAAGTAACACTAATACAATGGATTATTTTTGTTTACTTATATTATAATTTTTTTGAAGGGACTTTGTTTAGATTTGATTGGATTCAAGTATGCATGCCCAAGTCAGGAGACAGGAACTAAGAGAAATACTCTATTATTAAATAATATTATTGTAATTGTATTATATAAATTCTACAAAAGGGATTGTAATAACAACTGACAGTATACAGTTCACTGAAATGTAAATTCATATTATATTGTAATAATACCATATAAACGCAGCTCAGTACAGGTTTTAACTGTATTTGATTCTCAGGAATGTACTGTAATGCCTAAAGGGGATTCTCAGGAATGTACTGTAATGCCTAAAGGGGATTCTCAGGAATGTACTGTAATGCCTGAAGGGGATTCTCAGTAATGTACTGGAAGGCCTAACGGAGATTCTCAGGAATGTACTGTAATGCCTAAAGGGGATTCTGAGGAATGTACTGTAATGCCTAAAGGGGATTCTCAGGAATGTACTGTAATGCCTAAAGGAGATTCTCAGGAATGTACTGTAATACCTAAAGGGGATTCTCAGGAATGTACTGTAATACCTAAAGGGGATTCTCAGGAATGTACTGTAATGCCTAAAGGGGATTCTCGGGAATGTACTGTAATAACTAAAGGAGATTCTCAGGAATGTACTGGAAGGGCTAAAGGGGATTCGCAAGAATGTACTGTAATGCCTGAAGGAGATTCTTGAAAACACGAGGAACCAAACAAAACACTATTATGCTGTACATCAGTAATTAAATGATCTGTGTTCAATTCATATGAATGGACACACTTATGACAAAACTCTAAATCAAACCAATAAATAGTCTATGTGTCACGTTCGTCGTAATGTGGAAGAGAGGAGGACCAAGGCGCAGCGTGAAGTGAATACATTCTTCTATTTATTTAAGAAGAAACACTAACCAA
>NW_019948671.1:4740-14315 GCF_002910315.2 Salvelinus sp. IW2-2015
CCAAACTAATACAAACAACAAAACGATGTGACAGCTATATTATACACAGGCAGGACCACAGGCAACTACACATAGACGAATAACCCACGAAATACCCAACGGAATATGGCTGCCTAAATATGGTTCCCAATCAGAGACAACGATAACACAGCTGCCCCTCTAATTCAGAACCAAAGCTAAGGCAACCATAGACTTTGTCACGAATCCCGCTTTCCTTGAGTTGTTATTGCCTGGTGTTCGTCCTGGGTTTTTTCCGGGTCCTGTCCTGGGAACGCACCCCGTGTCTCCTGGTTGCCGGCGTAGTAGCTGTTGTGAGATCTCTGAATCCGTACCCGCACCTGTATCCCTAATCAGCTAATGCACACCTGGTTCTTCTGATCTTCACCCCTCCACATCTTCATAAGCGCCTTGACCTCGACACCATTCCCTGCCGGATCGATTAGCCATAGAACAGTAGTTTTGGTGCCAGCGGTATCACCTCCAGGTTTGTTAGAGTTTGTTGTTGTTTGTTTGTACGTTCTGTGCTGCCTCTCTGAACTTACCTCCGTTTGTCTGTGTCCTACCAGTCATTCACCCGGAACACTCACCCCATCCCCTGCCTGGTCGTCCGGTGCCTTCTGTTACGCCTTGGATCTGCCTATTCACTCCCATCAACTCACCTCCGCTGCCGCTCCGCCACCTGGATCTTTCACCTCGTACGTTTACACTTGTAAATTAAATGACTCACCTCGTCCTACTCTCCTTGTCCTGTCTGCTTCTGGGTTCTATTTTAGAAAAACCGTCTGACATTAGACATACAAACACCTAGCCACTTTGAACAAAACACATACATACCCCCATGTCACACCCCTGACCTAACCAAAAATACATAAAGAAAAACAAAAGATAACTAAGGTCAGGCGTGACACTCATGCGATCCAAGTTTCAAGTCAATTTGACCATTGCGAGTGTGGCACTCTGACTGGGCAGTGCGGGGCTGTTCACTTCAGACTGAAACGTGCCTGCATAAATTACTTAACTAAAGGTGAAAGTTCCTTTCACGAACAATAAACGCAAATATTAGAACCTGAATAATAACTTAATAGTGAACTAATAAACAGAGCTGGGCTGGAATGGGTCCTGGGAAGCAGTGCAGTGCTTGCACGGGCAAGGAGGCTACGCAAGCCCTCTGATCTACTGTACACTACACTACACCACATGCTAGCAGGATTGTACATCACAGAGCGCAGGGCTGGTGTCCTGTTCAGCGGGAAGCCTACTACATGGAGATCGCTCATTCTGTTTATGCCTTAACTGACACACGAATCCCCCATAGCTACAGTACTGCCTATGTGCAAGTGTGTGTGTGTGTGGTGTGTGCGGTGTGTGGTGTGTGTGTGTGTGTGTGGTGTTGTGTGTTTGGTGTGTGTGTGTGTGTGTGTGGTGTGTGAGAACAGCCTCTGATGTATCTGTGTAAAACAAAATAAATATTCTACAAAATTTTGTTATTTTAACTTGGGGCTGGAAACACAGTAAGTCACACAAACTTCCTGTCCTTAAGACAAAGCTACAGCATTTAACCCCTATCTTTCCTTGCCTGTTTCTCTCTCCGCTCTCCCCATTCTCTCTCCCTCTCTCTCTCTCTCTCATTCTCAGTCTGTTACAGCTGCTGCTCTGTGTTCAGTGGCTCGTTTGAAGTGAGAAAATTAAATCTTCATTAACAATTTTAATTAGACTCTTTGAACGTATGTCGACAGATAATCTATATGTCCTGTAAACGGGAAGACAGCGGGTAGGGTGGGTGGGGCTAAGAGGCGAACAGAGAATGAGAGCTTTGGGCTAGCTAGTTAGTTACACAGGAGAAACTAGCGCCTACTCTCCAAAGAGGCAATGAGATTGAGAAGTGATGGGGAGCACCAAGAGTCATTGGTAAGAGATGTATACAAGCATTCAACTGGGATGATGGCAAAATGTAATTGTTAATGGTGATATATATCGTGAACTCAATTATTGGATTATTTGCACCTTACGTGTTTATCCAGTATTCCAAATAAAAGACAAGCATCTTTTTGCAAATGTTTGTTCTAAGATGACTGCTCTGTATTGCTTTTCAGTGACGTTGATGTAGCTGAGGGACATTTATTTTATCATGATACAGTACCATTAAGCATAAAGCAATCTCCAATACTAGTTTGAAGAAACTCTTATGTCCTCAGACAAAAAAAACTAACAGCTATATAAAATATAATAAATGAGTCTAATATAACGTATGATATAACACGCTATTTGTATATAAAAGCTACCCACAACATACTCACCTTACTTGATCCACTTCCTAAAATGTCATCTACATTCAAGAGTAAGCGTCATAGGTTACAAGCAAGACTGAGTGGAGTTGACTGGCTTTGCTAGGGAAAAACGTGAGCTATAAAATGAAACAAAACATTCCGCTGTGCTTAAATATGACTGGGTACAACTACAACGAACATCTACATGGACACAAAATCTTATATTTATGAGTTTACCTGAGTCCTGATGTGTCTACATTATTAAGAACATCAAGTGAATATGACCCCAAGAATGTTTCTAAAACTGTAAGAGCAGTAAGATAATTCAGGGGGGGAGGACGTATTTATTCAGATAGCGCTGGGAGTGGGCTGCGCATGCTGTTTGATGCCTATCTGTGGTTACAGTTGTGCTTTTGTGTGGACCGGAGGGAAGTCGTGTTGTGTTGTAGTGTGTCGTGTTGTGTGTGTTTGTATGTTGTGTGTGGGTGTGGGTGTGTGTGTGTGGGTGTTAGTGTGTGTGCTGTGTGTGTGTGTTTGCGTGTTCTGATGGCGTGTGTGTATGCGCTGTGTGCTAAAAAAAAAAAAAATCAAAACGAGAGAGTGCAGACGAGGAAAGTCAGAGTGTCGAGGAATTCTCAGCTGTTTACCGAAGACCATTAAATCCTTGAGTTAAAAAATATAGTGCATTGTAATTGCAGTCTGACATAGCTACATGAGTGTTTCCAGGGTGTGTGGTTGCACTCTGTTGTCTGGAGGGTGGAAGGCTGAACGTTGAACCTCACCAGGCAACCCCAGGTTGTCCCTGTGGGGCTTCATTGCTCCTGCACGATGTTGATAAATTCCACTTGCTGCGAATAAAGTATTTATTACGCGTGTATATTTTTTCCTTTTCTTTTTTGTAAATTTTTAAGTTAAAAAAGGATGGTCTCAAAGAGATGAGTCCTGCCTGGCAGGTCGTCTTCTTCTTCATGTTCTCTCCAAGGAAAACAATTTCTCACTGAATCTTATTTGTATTACCTTTGAAAGTGTGGTGTGGTGTGTATCTTTTGGTGTGCGTGTGTGTTTCTCTGTGTGGTGTGTGTGGTGTGTGTGTGCTTGTGATATCTGGCTCAATCTTGCACAGCTGATTAGATAGAGAAAAACATCGTTGAACAGGGGAAACTGTAAACTCACCAATATACACGGCCACAAGGACCTACTGTTAAAATTGGTTCGTTAACAAATAATGACTGATTTAATAACTAATAAAAAGTAGTGTATCCTCTCTTATTCAAGGTGTCTGAGATTTGTTCTCTGTAGTGTTTCGATATGACAGGAGGCAATGAAATAATTATAATGGTAGGAAGACACCAAAATTGACAATGCATTTGTACTTCATGGTTCGATTTAATGTGACTGTCCAATGTCGGCTGAACACATAAATAATAGATTTGAATTACAATAAGTAGATCATGGACTGTATAGTCAGACAATAATGGAATGGGAACCCTGTTATGTGTAAGCATTCTGTTCTGCGTCACTATTTGTCAGAAAAAATTACTGATTTTAATGTGCTCAGAGGAGGAGAACGCTTTTGAACCAACACACCAGTGACACCAGCCACCAAGGTAATCACTATGCACTTACCCATTGTAAGACATTTGCAGTGTAACTTAATTCAAACAGATTTCAAATACCACATCCATTAACATGTTTGCTTACGCTGCCAGCCTGGTGGGTGAGATGAAGACTCATGAAGGCCTTGCAAAGTAATATTGTGGGGTGTGTGTGTACGTTCATAATGCATTTCATCAATAGTTTATTATGTGGACTGACTGTCAAATGATCACTTATCTCTCCTGTTACAATCATATGTGTGTTAGCGACTGATGCTGTCACTGGTGGAACCTTTGCTTTGGAAACATGATCTAACCATCATTATTTGGAACATGCTTTTGACTGTTAATTTTTTTCAAAAACAGATCTGAACAATGTTTTTTTAAATCAAATCTTACAAACAGACTCAAAAAGGGACGGATCCCATGATGTGAGAAACTGAAAAGCACAATTTTATGATAGCTTCAAATTTTTTCATATCTGTCCTGCGTTTTTATGTCTTTGAAGTGTGTGTGTGTGTGTGTGGAAAACCTTTGAAAGACTTACAGAAAAGTTGAACCTCATGTCATTGCCAAACAAGGGGTATATAACAAAGTACGTTAGATAAACTTTTTGTTATGACCAAAAATACTATTTTCCACCATTAATTTGCAAAATAAATCATTAAAAAATCCTACATGTGATTCTGGATTTAGTTTTTCGCAAATTTGTTCTTCATAGTGAAGTGACCTATGATGAAATTACAGGCCTCTCTCATCTTTTTAAGTGGAGGAAACTTGCACAATGGTGGCTGACTAAATACTTTTTTTGCCCCACTTAGCTAGCGCTTCCCAGTTATTTACGAGTAGCAATATCTTTCAAAATATCCAGTTGAAAAAGGCTTGCTATGTTTCAACAATTGCCCTACACAAAGCTTTTAAGCAATGGCGGCTCTAAGATCAGAGATTGAAGTACAACAACCTGTCGACTATTGGGAGTACCGCTACCTTTAGGTCTCCTTGAATACAAACCAAGTGCATCTTACCCTTATGTCTTGTCTCTTGAGAACTCGAGATCTCACCACACCGGATGTTGGTCGGCAGTGGTGAGCACTTAGTTGAGTCAGACCAGGTATAAAAGTGGC
This sequence comes from Salvelinus sp. IW2-2015, assembly GCF_002910315.2. Classification (NCBI taxonomy): domain Eukaryota; kingdom Metazoa; phylum Chordata; class Actinopteri; order Salmoniformes; family Salmonidae; genus Salvelinus; species Salvelinus sp. IW2-2015. Next base: position 9,727 of record NW_019948671.1, read on the forward strand.
CTACCCTGTGGCGCATGTGTATGGAGACTTCTAACATTTTGAGCTGAGAATCCTACCAGATCGGTAGGAGTGAGATTGGAAAGGGTGGATCCATGGCTTTTTGACTTCCGACCATACGAATCGAACCTCGGCAAAAGTTTTAGAACACCTACTTCTATTCCAAGGAATTTTCTTTATTTTTACTATGTCTACATTGTTAGAAAATTTGTGAAGACCATTACACTACGCAATATACAATAGTGGAATCACGTAGTAACCAAACACGTGTATAATATATAATTTACTATTGAGATTCTTCAAATAGCCCACCCTTTGCCTGGTATGACAGCTTTGACACACGCTGTGGCAATTTCTTAAACCAGCTTCATGAGTAGTCACCTTGGAAAGCATTTCAATTTTAACAGGTTTAATTGAAATGTGCGAATGTTATGAATTATCTGTCCTTCGTAAATGCATTGAAGCTAAATTCAGTGTGGATGACAAAGATAGAGGGGGGATGATACGAAGTATTAGCTCTATTTTTGGTAAAAGAGCCAATAGTCCATTTCACTGCAAGAACAGCCTCAATAAGCAAGAGAGAAATGACAGTCTCATTCATACTTTATACGTGGAAGGGTGCAAAGTCAATATGGGACAATTTCAAAGAACTTTGAAAGCTTTAACTTCAAGTGCAGTCCGCAAAAACCATCAAGCCTATATGGAAAGTGCTCCATGAGACTGCAACAATAAAGAAGACCCAAAGTTACCTCATCTGCAGAGGATAAGTTCATTATGAAGATTACTACATCAGAAATTGCAGCCCAAATTTTTTTCAGAGTATCCAAGTAAAGTAATCTCAAATCAACTGTTCAAAGGAGACTGTGTGAATCAGGCCTTCAGTTTGAATCCTGCAAAGAAACCACTACTAAAGGACACCAATAAGAAGAAGAGACTTTGTTTGGGCCAAAGAAACACAAGCAAGGAACATTAGACGATGGAAATTATGTCCTTTGGTCTGGAGTCCATAAATTTGAGATTTTGGTTTCAACCGGCGTGTCTTGCAACACAGTGTGGTAACGAATGATCTCTTGCAGGTGTATTTTCCCACTTGTAACGCGTGGAGGAGAAGTGTATGCGAGTGTCTTGCAGGTGCACTGTCTGCGATGTATTTAGAATCTTTTTGGGGATTTATTACACTTTTTTGTTACTACTATGATATCCATATGTGTAATTTTCATTATTTCCGATGTTCTTCCACTATTATGCTAACAAGATAGAAATATAAAAATGAAAGAAAAACCGCGGTTGAATGAAAGTAGCGTTTCTAAACTTTTGACTTAGTGTACATTGTGTCAAGCTGGTAAAGGACAAAAACGGAAAATGTATACACATGAAAGGGTAGAAAATCATGAAAATTGATTAGATTTTTCTGTGTATCCCCGCCCACAGGAAGCGGCGCTTCGAGTCATGTGTCATCACCTGGTCAAGTGCTTTGCATCTCTGGAGCAGCCGCTGTTCCTAAGGTGTGTATCAAAGTGGGGTAACGTTGAGTGTAGAGGTGATTCAAATTGAAAAATAATATTCCTGGTTATTGACGCCCACCGTTTGTGAGACAGTAGACCCGGAAGCAATGCCATTAACTGAGGATAACCTGTCTGTCTTGTTGAGCTTTGACACGGAGATTGCTACCTAGATAAGTCATGTTAGGTATATTTGTGTATTTCTTTGAGGACTTTGTTTCACGAAACACCGTAGAGTAGCTTTAAGTGCCGAAGAATTCTGACATGTTTCAGCAAGTGCAGAAGGGAGATCCCAGAATGTGAGAAATGTGCAGGAGCGCATCGTCGGAGGAGTCTTACAGTTAGGATAGAATAACATGATGTGTCAATTGTGGGGATCTTGAAAGTACCCTGAGAGAGACAGGTTGAGATTGCCAAGAGTTTGAGTGGGCAGAAATTTCCTATGCTGAGGCAGTGAAGAGAGCAGAGGCGAGTGAGTTAACTGGGAGCCCCCTGTGAGTAGGCCTGAAGAGAGGATCCGAGAGAGGAGGTAACAAATATGGAGGAAAAGGGATACTTTCCGAATGCACGTGTATCTGTGTACCTATGGTCTGTAGACATTGTGACTGCCTGAAATTTTCTGAACACGGTACTCAGTGCCTTCCTTCCAAAAGGAACGCTTCCCCTTTAATTCCCAATTAAATAAGTGCTTTCTCCACTAGGGCGATTCCCCTTATAGCCGCATGTCAGCTGCGCAGAAAGGTGAAGTTTGTACTGAGACAATGAATGAGGCATTTGCTTGCTACCCTCAGTTCATGAAGCTTCTCGTATTCACATTTGTTTTGTTGCCTTAAAAGTGTGTTTCTGTGCCTCCCTATAGCGAGTTTACCCAGCGATATGGATCCACTTCTGTGCGTCTTGGACTACACTCTCCTTCTTTCGTCCGGCCTTTTCTCCGGGCTGCAGATATTTGTTGCAGATTGGATTTGTATGACTGACCCGATTTCTGGACTTACTTTTTGTAATCCGGTATTAATGCATTGTATGTTTTGGTGGACGTTGAACTGGATTTTATGTAGTTTGCTGCGACTGTATAGGTCGTTGATACGCTTTAGTACGGGTTAGTAAATAAGTGTTATTTTCAGTGTGATGAATAATACATGGTTCTGCCGCTACAGACAAACGTGGCGTGACTAAGGTACTTGAGGTCCCCTCTGAACTTATTACCGGGCTGGACCTTTATGCCCGGAGGTACAGGGACATTTCTAAGATGAACAGGAAGCCGCAATTATTTGTTACTGTTAGCTCATTGTGTGGTGATCAATATAGATATGTTAACCTATTCAGACCACGCAAAAGTAGCAAAATTACACTTGTTTGAACGTCGTTTCCCCCAATATTGTGTGAAGGGTTTATGAAAGTTATATTTCCATCCTGACTTTTACATACAGTCCTTTGTATTGTGGTGACTTGACGGACAATCGGACTCATTCCCTCCCACAACCAAAAGGAGAACCAATGTTTTCTCTGGGTAGCCAGGATGTGGGTTCGGCCAAATTCTGGTCCAAACGAGGCTTAGACCATGCATCTTTTTAGTGTGCAACGGTTTTGACTTGAGGTATTTTATAGGGGTTGCCCAGTTAGTTTGCCTACCAGAGAAAACAAAATGGTTCTGCCTTTTGGTTTGGGAGGGATTGAGTGCCATCTGCGTCTGTCAAGATCACACCAATACAAAACTTATGTAAAAGTCAGGATGGAATATGCGGCCTATTGGAAAGGAGAAGCACTGAGGACGGTTCAGAGAAAATTCAGGGCCAGTCACAACAATGCTCTCACTAGATAACAGCCTCTGATGGTATCTGTGTAAACAAATAAATATTTACAAAATTTTGTTATTTTAACTTGGGGTGGAAACACAGTAAGTCACACAAACTTCCTGTCCTTAAGACAAGTACAGCATTTAACCCTATCTTTTCCTTGCTGTTTCTGTGTAAACAAATAAATATTTACAAAATTTTGTTATTTTAACTTGGGGTGGAAACACAGTAAGTCACACAAACTTCCTGTCCTTAAGACAAGTACAGCATTTAACCCTATCTTTTCCTTGCTGTTTCTCTCTCCCTCTCCCCATATTCTCTCTCCCTCTCTCTCTCTCTCTCATTCTCATTCTGTTACACTGGCTGCTCTGTGTTCAGTGGCTCGTTTGAAGTAGAAAATTAAATCTTCATTAACAATCTTAATTAGACTTTGAACAGTATGTCGACAGATAATCTATAGTGTAACGGGAAGACAGGGGTAGGGGTGGGGGGCTAAGGAGGCAATCAGAGAATGAGAGCTTTGGGGCTAGCTAGTTAGTTACACAGGAAGAACTAGGCCTACTCTCCAAAGGCAATGAGATGAGAAAGGATGGGGAGCACCAGAGTCATGGTAATGAGATGTATACAAGCATTCAGACTGGGATGATGCAAAATGTATTGTTAATGTGTGATATATTCTGAACTCAATTATTGGATTATTTGCTACCTTCTGTTTATCCAGTATTCAAAATAAAAGAAAGCATTATTTTGCAAATGTTTTGTTCAAATGACTGCTTGTATTGCTTTTCAGTGACGTGATGTTAGCTGAGGGGACATTATATTTTATCATGCATACAGTACATAAGCATAAAGCAATTCTCCAATACTAGTTTGAAGAAACTTTATGTCCTCAGACAAAAAACTAACAGCTATATAAAATATAATAAATGATTCTAATATAACGTATGATATAACGTATGATTGTAATATAAAAGCTACCCACAACATACTCACCTTACTGTGTATCCACTTCCTAAATGTCATCTACATTCAGAGTAGAAGCTCATAGGTTACAAGCAGACTGAGTGGAGCTGACTGGGCTTTGCCTAGGGGAAAACCTGTGAGCTAAAATGAAACAAAGACATCCTCTGTGCTCTAAATATGACTGGTACAACTACAGACAACATCTACATGGAACAGAAATCTATATTTATGAGTTTACCTGAGTCCTGATGTTGTCTACATTATAGAGAACATCAATGAATATGACCCCAGAATGTTTCTAAACTGTAAGAGCAGTAGATAATGTCAGGGG
>NW_019948672.1:0-2879 GCF_002910315.2 Salvelinus sp. IW2-2015
TGACTGCCTATCAGGGGTGGAACAACAGAGTTATACCCCTATGTGAGATTTGAACTAGGCAACCTTTCAAACCATTGACTAGACCATTAGGCTACACCGACTATTAAAGTTGTCAAAATTTTAGTATTCGCGTCCAGATATTCCCTTGAAGGCAACTGGACCTACATCAAGCCTGTGACTCAAACTCCATCTGAATCTGCATTGGCCAGTTTGTTTTGTTGTGTTTCCACAATAGTTAAAATGGTGGATCATAACTGCAATATGTTTTGACATTATTACTAAACACTCTTGAATCTTTAATCCTGACGAGTGCCATGATTAAGAAAATTCATTAACTGAAATCATGAAATAATAATGAGTGAGAAAGTTACAGAGCTACAAACAAAACATGCTAACCCCTCACCATCCCAATAACAGAGACTACAACAAAAAACATGCTAACCTCTCACCATACCAATAACAGAGACTACAGCAAAAAACATGCTAACCCCTCACCATTACCATAGACAGAGCTACAACAAAACATGCTAACCTCTCACCCATTACCAATAACAGAGCTACAACAAAAACATGCGTACACCTCTCACCATTACCAATAACAGAGGCTTAACAACCAAAACATGCTAACCCTCTCCACCTTACCAATTAACAGAGGACTACAAAACAAAACATGCTAACTCTCACCATTACCCAATAAACCAGAGGACTACCAACAAAACATGCTAACCTCTCACCATTACCCAATAAACAGAGATACAACAATAACATGCTAACCTCTCCACCATTAAACCAATAACAAGAGCTACAACAAAAGCCATGCTAACCTCTCACCATTACCAGATAACAGAGCCACAACAAACATGCTAACCTCTCGACCATTACCAATAACAAGACGACAACCAAAACATCGCAAACCTCCTCACCACATTACCCAATAACAGAGACTACAACCAAAACATTGCTAACCTCTCACCATACCAATAACAGAGGAACAACAAAACATGCTAACCCTCTCACCATTACCAATAACAGAGGCCCTACAACAAAACATACTAACCTCTCCACCATGACCCAATAACAGAGACTACAACAAAACATGCTAACCTCTCACCATTACCAATAACAGAGGACAGGGGGTATGATCTTTGTGCCTCTGTAACTTTCTCATTCATCATAATTCTCGATTCATTCCTGATTATTCATAATCATGGTAGCATCCACATGAATGTAGAAGTGTTCAGAAACATCTTCTATTCTTACTGACAATACAAGTGAAGTGACTCCAAAATGACAGGACCTTATTCACCATTCAGTTTCTATTAGGAAAAAATTTGATCCAAAACACTACCAAGACAAACTGCAAATGCATTCAACAAGTTAGTAGAATCACAAGCTTGATGTAATCACTGCAGGCATGGAATATGGGACCAACTACTAAACTTTTGAATATATACATTTGTTCATATAATTACGACTTTTTCAAATGAGGAACTACATACATAAAGTGCTTTCATTTCTAAACAGTAAAATATATATACATGTATGAATACCTTTAAATATAAGGTGACATTCTGTACTGTCGCCTAATATGAAACATTATATCTCAAATCCTAAATGCTGGAGCATAGCACCACATTTTAAACTGTAAGCTTCACTGTCCAAACACATATGATGTGGACTATGTGTGCCTGGTAACACATGTGGATCTGGTGAACAGTTATCACTTGTTGACCAACTACAGGAATACTGACCTCAGAGTCTCCAGTTTACAGTGGGGATTCCCCAGTACAGCAGAGAGCAGCTTCACTCCTGAATCCTTCAGGTCATTGTTACTCAGGTCCAGCTCTCTCAGGTGTGAGGGGTTTGACTTCAGAGCTGAGACCAGAGAAGCACAGCCTTCCTCTGTGACTCCACAGCCTGACAGCCCGACAAAGAGATCATCATGACTTCACAAACACACTGTTAATTTAACTAGTAGTGTAGAAGGACAATGGCAGATGCATTTGTGTAAGAGGTGCGTAACTGTCTGTGTAATCAATCTGTGTGTAGCTGGTGTCAAGGAGTCATGCGCAGGACAGCGTAATAAAATGTAATTCACTCAAAAGTATTACAAATACAAAGCAATAATGCTAGCCCACAATAACGGACCGTATACAACAAACAATCACGCACAAAAACCATGGGGAAAACAGAGGGTTAAATAATGAACATGTTATTTGGGAATTGGAACCAAAGACAGGCTGCAGGAAGGTCAGGCGCAGAAGAGCAGAAGTGGGTAACAACCGGATGAGGCAAAACAAACTGCACTCAGAACAACAAAATACGGGTTGAAATAACCCGGCGCAAACCAGTCTGAAGTGCACATACACTTTACAACAAACAATTCCACACACAGACATGGGGGGAATAGAGGGTTATATGCACGTCAAGTAATGAGGGAATGTATACCAGATGTGCGGGAAAACAAGGCAAAACAAATGGAAAATGAAAGGTGGATCGGCGATGGCTAGAAGACCGGTGACGTCGACCGCCGAACGCCGTCCGAACAAGGAGAGGAACTGACTTCAACGGAAGTCGTGACAATTTGGTTTATTCTCTCAAAACAACATATAGATTAATCTTCCGTCTCCTACAATTGTATGTTCATAATGTTATACTAATGTGAACAACAATGCATTTGTTCAATATGTTTTTCAATATAATATTTTATACATATTATAATACATATTGTTCTCTAAACTAATATTTCTTCCTGATGATTAGTTCTTAAATGTCATTTTATTTACTCACAGAGCAGCTCTGGAGGCTTTGATCACTGGCAGCAGCCTCAGAAGACCTTCCTCTGATCTGGAGTATTTCTTCAGGTCAAACACATCCAG
>NW_019948672.1:4154-5559 GCF_002910315.2 Salvelinus sp. IW2-2015
TTTGGTTTCCATTGAGAAGTGATTGAGAAGCTCAATGAAAGTGTGTTTGTCCCCTTTCATCAAATTCAGCTCCCGGAAAGGGAATGAAAATGAAAATACAAATTGGACATCCTGATTTGCTTTTCCTTCAGCCCAATCCAGAATGAACTTCTGCACAGAGACTGTTTTTCCAATGCCAGCGACTCCCTTTGTCAGCACAGTTCTGATAAGTTTGTCTTGTCCAGTTAAGGGTTTGAAGATGTCGTTACATTTGATTGCAGTCTCTGGTCTTGCTTGTTTCCTGGTTGTTGTCTCAATCTGTCTCAGCTCATGTTCATTATTGACCTCTCCTGTTCCACCCTCTGTGATGTAGAGCTCTGTGTAGATCTTATTGAGAAGTGTTGGGTTTCCTTGTTTAGTGATCCCCTCAAATACACATTGAAACTTCTTCTTTAGATTAGATTTGAGTTCACATTGGCAAGTCACAGCAAGCTCATCTGAATCTAGAAATAACACAGAGGATATTAATATCATGTCTGTTTTAATACCTACAGTATTGTAGGACTATTATAAAGTTTAAATTATAATCATTTATTCTATTAACTGACTGTGTCACACCCTGACCATAGTTTGCTTTGTATGTTTTATGTTTTGTTTGGTCAGGGTGTGATGTGAGTGGGCATTCTATGTTGTATGTCTGGTTTGTCTATTTCTATGTGTTTGGCCTGATATGGTTCTCAAGCAGAGGCAGGTGTTAGTCGTTGTCTCTGATTGGGAACCATATTTAGGTAGCCTGTTTTGTATTGTGGGTTGTGGGTTATTGTCTATGTGTTAGTTGCCTGTGTCTGCACTATTATATATAGCGTCACGTTCGTTTTGTTGTTTTGTATTAGTTTGGTTAGTGTTTCTTCTTTAATAAATTAGAAGATGTATTCATATCACGCTGCGCCTTGGTCCTCCTCTCTTCCTCCTCTCTTCCACATTACGACGAGCGTGAAAGACTGTATAAATGTGTAAATGTTTTCATAATGCATTACGGACTAGTGTGACTGATTATATTATTATTGATGGTATTATTAATGTTGTCTCTCTCTCTATCTCTTAATCTACACAACACATCCCTGCTGCTACTTGATGAGGTCACTATGTGTTGTGTTATTAAGGCTGCTACAATATCATTGAGTTACTCAGCTACTTTAGCTGTACTTTAGCTACAGCTTTTAAATGTTATAAAACATCATTCAACATGAGGCAGACAGATCTTACTTTTCTCCAGTGTGTCAGCAAGCTCCTTCTGGTTCATTTTCCTCAGGACGTTCAGTGTGATCTTCAGAGCCCCCTCTCTGGCACTGCTCTCCTGCTTCTCATCTTCAGCGTCCACCACTTCCTTATCCTGCTTCTGACTCTCAAAGCCTTCTGGGAGTTC
>NW_019948672.1:6214-14302 GCF_002910315.2 Salvelinus sp. IW2-2015
GGTCACTCTTCATGGACACACAGCTGGGTACAGGGGAGGCTGGTCTCTCCTGCTTGATTGGTCTTCAACACAACAGAGACAAACATTACATCTCTCATCTAATCTGAGCTCAGATGGGGAAACATAGGAAGAGCTTCATTCCAAAACGCTATATATTCATTTTCAGAAATGTTCGCAAATTAGCTTTTATTGTTTAAAGAAATTATGAAAGAGATTGGTGTGTTTTTTCACTATCTGGGATTTTTCAATGACAAACAAATAATTTCAGAGAGACAAATAATCATGTTTTTTTTGCGAAATGTTATATCTCTGCCTCGCTCTCAGAGAAATCAGTAGTACTGTTTTACTGTACAGGTTTTACACAATCAAATGTGACTTATGTAGCAAAATTTGAAATTGTGTTTTTTACATTGGATAAACACATTTGGATAAAAGTACAGACTCAGAGCTAGAAAATGGTATATCAGACACTACAGTTGAGGAACAAAGGGAAAGAAATTCTGCTTTGAACGTTGATTAACTTGTAACCTCACTTTTGAGAAAATGGCCTTTAAATGTTTTGGTACCTACTGGAGAGCTCTTCTTTGACTACAGGACACTTACTTTGGCAGATAATGTCACCCATCTAAACAAATATATTTTGATATATAATAAACTAAATGTATGATGTTTTTGGTTTATGTCACTTGAATTGATTGTTATGCAATATATTGTTATTTCATGGTTGTAAGTGGTAAAATGAACTAGATAATGTTATATTTTGCAATTCTGAGTAATTACTACTTTAGTAAGGAATTACACATTCTTCAGTACTACTGCAGTTGCTACATAATTCCAATAGATGGCAGCATAAGACCACAAATGACATTTCAGAAGATTAGTTTAGTTTTCTCCCTGGATACACCACCACTCCCGCTCACAGAAAAACTCCTGTTTGCTTCTTTCTGTCCCTTTCCACACTGCTAACGCAAGAGGAAGGACTGAAAAAGCATTGAACAGATTACTGTGAAGTAATATAATGATGATTCATGTTTATAATTACCTGTATTTATGCTCATGTTTTGAAATGATACTTAATTAATAGAACAGTTATTAATAAGCATGAACATTAGTTCAGTCACCTCTGGTCGAGAAAAATATTTTCCTAGTACATTCATGGTCAAATTCATCAACCAGCATCGACCCGCTCTGCCTTCTCAACTCAGCCCTGCTAAAAAAGCTTTTGTTGCCACTCTGCATTCTCCGGGGGCATGTTGAGGTAAATTTACTAACCGGGAGGGTTGCGTGAAGTAAATTATTGGCAGGCTGGAAGACACACTCTTGTCTTTTCTATTCCGAGGTTGTTAAATCTCAATATCAGATATTAAGATAATTTTTTAAATAATGTATGTACACTGGGTTGAGGTTCTGACAAGTGATAATTTACCCGGGGTTCAATACCTGCTATATTCACAATTTTTGGGCTCTCCCAAAAGCTACACAGCCCTAATACGAGATATATAGCTAACTCCAGTAATGAGTGACCATTTTAGAAAAACATGGGACATGTAGTCTGTGGTTGCATGCTATTTTATGTCAATCATATTGCTGCTTGTAGCCTATAACTGATGCTTCGTGGTCTTATGCTGCCTTCTATTAGAAATATTTAGCAATTAAAAGTTATTAATTCACTTACAGACATTGGTGAGGCAGCTGAGAATAAAGTTTATTTTTCTTGTTAATTCCTTAGATCTCAGATCTGCCCCATCTATCCCACACCAATTGATGGACTTTCACATAGAGGTTACTAGGTCACCCAGTTCCAACCACAAAAATGAAACCTAATGTGGCTTGTTTATCAAGTGTTCTGCCTTGCAATAATAATTAATAATAAAATAACAAATCAAAAATAGCTAAATGCTATTTAGTACTATAATTGTATTTACTAACATAATATTATTACTAAAATAGTTTCTAAAAGTGTTCTAGGCTACCCTACCCTAGAATTTGGGTTAGGGTTAAGGCTAAAATAGGTTAAAACTAGAGTTAGGGGTTAAGACTAAAATAGGTCATATGTACGGTTAGGGGTTAAGGCTAAAATAGGTAATACGTAGGGTTAGAGTTTCTGCATAGCACTTTGTGACATCTGCTGATGTAAAAAGTGCCTTATAAATACATTTGATTGATTATTAGGATTCGGGTTTCAAGGCAAAAAACAGTATTAACTCTCTTGCTCCTCCCTGTGGCCTTCTGCGGGTACTACACAACTCATTCGCAACACTTGCTAGGCTCATCATCTGAGGTAGCAACTGCGTCAAATCTAAAAAATCAATGAGCTAGACCTGTCCATTTGGTTTGCAACTCAGTGAACCTGAGCAGCATTCGCTCAATTACATGCCTACGAATGAAGATTTCAATGCATATCAAATTACCCAGCAAAAAAGATTGTCTGTATCGGCAGCATCTTGAAAAAGATGACAGGGAGATGCGTTTTGTTAAGGTTGTATACCTTTTTGTGAAAACAAATATCGTTAACCATGACCAGAAAATGTTTAACGTTTGATCGGTATGCGAACATGTACACAGGCGAACAGTGAGTTAGCAACCCAAATAGCCGTAACCCTTTTCATAATATGTTAACTGAGGTCAGAGTTCACAGTTAATGCTGGCAGGTCTCATTGATAACAATAGTGAAGCTGCCATTGTGATGCAGAACAATGATCTGGGAATAGAACGTTCAGAAGGTGAGTTGGTGCCAAGGTGCTCAATAGAACTAATAGGAGCTGGCAGGGTGAAAAATTACCTAAAATAAGGCATGTTTTTTGACAATTACTTCACAACTAGAAACACAAGGTAATGTTATGAAACTGGGCTTCATGGCGGATGCAATGAACTAGTTCTTATCAGAAAAAAAGTGTTGTTAAAAATGGAATGTATCCAGCCTACTTGAGGCGCCACGAAAATAATATTCAAAAGTTCAGTCCTTGGACACAGAGGGGTTAAACACTACCGTCCATCTAGTGGAGAGAGGAGAACTGGACAGAGGTAGCCAGCATCCGTCAACGAGAGAGGGAGAAGCCTTCCACGGGATTTAACAGGTGGAAAAAACAACCGGGGAGCTCAATCGGTCCACAAGAAATGCAGGAAGCCGTTGATGATGTAGTGGTAGCTATGGTAACTAGGATGCTGCTGGTTTCGTAGCTAGCTAACTTACCTAGCTGTACCGACTAGCTTGGCTAGCTAGCAGGTCGTTCGTCTGTCCCTCGTCTCGATGATGATGACGAATCCAGTGAACCACAAAATGAAACAAGGATAGAGAGTGAAAAGGATCTGGCTACACTCATACTGTCCCTGACCGTAAAGAAAAAAGCAAATTAAACTGAACTGAACTTCGTCGTTATTCCCCAAGATCAGATATTCAGGACACCTCGTGAGCTGTCCTAAGTAGTTAAGAGTTAACAGCAGGTGTCTTGATAATACTATAGAATCATGCAGTGAGTCAGTGGTTCCTGTGCCACATGTAATTGCTTTGTAGTAGTTAAAAATAATGTTTTATAATTCTAAATGATCAATCCATTAATAATATAGACCTACATGCAACAGTATGTCTTGTGCTTTTGACAATGATTTCTGCATAATAATTGTGTATAAGAAGTGATACCATGTATGTCTGCATAGCACTTTGTCTTCATTTTGGCAGATTAACTCATGTTTATTTCTGAAGATTAACTCAGGTTTTCACCCAGCGGCGAAGGAGTTGGAGCTGTGGCAGGAGTTGGACCTGTGGCTGAAAGGTGGCTGGTTTGAATCCTGGGCCGTGTGCTGGAAAAAACAGGCGGAATTGATCTGACCACTGGAGGGCTGCTGGGTTCACATCCTCAAAACATTCACCTTTTGTTGATCAGAACTCTAGAGGTTCTTCTTCACTGAACCCCAAAATATATATAACTTTTAGTGGTTCCATATATTAAGGAAGTGATAGAAGCCTTTTTGGTTCTATAAGGAACCTTCTTTTCTAAGAGTGAATAATAAACACGTTTTTCTTTTGATTATTTAATTATCTACATCATGTTATTTCAAGTTGTCCCTTTGGAGCGCAACATCACATTGTTAAAAAATAATCCTAAATTGGGCATGGCTATAAATTGGGCAATTGAAGGCATCTAGGGCGTAATATGTGTTCGATGAAAATGAACATTGTTGCAACGTTGTAGGCAACATTATTGGCAAGGGACTTGATGCTACTATGCCAAAGATTTTTAGAGTTGTTAAACGGGTGTGAAGAGTGTGTTGATATAACGGTAATATTGTCCAAATTCTGCTTGTAACAACGATCAGAATTTATTTAAAAAATATGCATTCCATTATATTAGGCAATAATTAAGAGCAGGCAAAGTGGTCGTGTCGTGAAAATTCTTTCAAATGTCTCACATTGCAACGAGTACAGTCAGGGTGCCGCGGAACCCCTGCAGTACCTCCACAGACCCCGGATTGAGAACCCCTGCAGTACCTCCACAGACCCCGGATTGAGAACCCCTGCAGTACCTCCACAGACCCCGGATTGAGAACCCCTGATTTAGCAGATGCTCTTATCCAGAGAGATTTACAGTAAGTGCATTCATCTTAAGATAGATATTTATTTTGGAAATTAACTTAATTAATTCTTCATAAAATTGTCATCTTACCTCTTAGCTTTGGTGTCATGTCCCCCAGAGAGATGCATTTTAGAGGCAGGTCCCCCCTCCTCTCTCTCCCCAGAGAGACTCATTTTAGAGGCAGGTCCCCCCTCCTCTCTCTCCCCAGAGAGACTCATTTTAGAGAACTGACCCCTAAACAGAGATCCAGCATGTTGGTTGTGGTTAACACAGTGACAACTAATTATTGAATTTCAATTGTTCTCATTTATTCATTATCTCTTTGAGAAATAAAATATTTACTATTATTATTACTATTAATTATTTTTATTCAATTTTCTAAATGTATCTGAGAATGTAGACAGAAGGGCTAAAACGGACATGATTGATCTGAGGGGGAAATCATTGATCCATTCAGAAAGGTTTTTTGCATCAAGTAAGAGATTTTATATTATGTAAAGTAGGCTAGGTTATAATGTATAGTAGAGGTTTGTTAGTGATTATGCAGATTAAGGTCTATAACCTCGGCTATAGCCTACATATCATAGATGAGCCAGCCTAAACCTGTTCAGATCAGTTCACATAATTAGGTTATAATGTATAATAGTGGTGTTAGTGATATGGATGTTATATTATGTAAAGTAGACTAGACTTATAATGTATAGTAGTGGTTTGTTAGTGAGATGTAGATGTTTATATTATTAAAGTAGACTAGGTTATAAGTATAGTAGTTGTTAGTGATATGTAGATGTTATATATTAGTAAAGTAGACTAGGTTATAATGTATAGTAGTGGCTTGTTAGTGATATGAGATGTTATATTATGTAAAGTAGACTAGGTTATAAATGTATAATATGTGGGTTGTTAGTGATATGTAGATGTTATATTATGTAAAGTAGGCTAGGTTATAATGTATAGTAGTGGGTTGTTAGCGATATGTAAGATGTTATATTATGTGAAAGTAGGACTAAGGTTATAATGTATAGTAGTTGGGTTGTTAGTGATATGTAGATGTATATTTATGTAAAGTAGACTAGGTTATAATTGTATAATAGCAGGAGAGTTAGTGGATATGTAGATGTTATATTATGTAAAGTAGCACAAGGTTATAATGACTAGTAGTGGTGTTAGTGATATGTAGATGTTTATATTATGATAAAGTAGACAGGTTATAATGTATAGTAGTGTGGGTTGTTAGTTGATATGCAGATGTTATATATGTAAAGTAGACTAGGTTATAATGTATAGTAGTGGTTGTTAGTGATATGCAGATCGAGGTCTATAACCTCAGCTTAGCCTGTACAACTGTTCAGGTCAGTTCACATAATGTTATAGCCTACCAGTAGCAGGACAGAGAATGTACTGTATATACCTACATATCATAGATGACCAGACTAAACCTGTTCAGGTCAGTTCACATAATGTTATAGAGCCTACCAGTAGCAGGACAGAGAATGTACTGTTATAAGCCTACATATCATAGATGACCACGACTAAAACCTGTTCAGGTCAGTTCACATAATGTTATAGTCCTACCAGTAGCAGGACAGAGCGTCTACACTATATATACAGAGGTATGTGGACACCTTCACATTTGTGGATTTGGCTATTTCAGTCAAACTCGTTGTTGACAGGTGTATAAAATCAAGCAGACCGCCATGCAATCTCCATAGACAAACATTTGCAGTAGAATGGCCCGTACTGAAGAGCTCAGTAACTTTCAATGTGGCACCGTCATAGGATGTTACCTTTCCAACAAGTCAGTTCACCTAATTTCTGCCCTGCTAGAAATGCCCCGGTCAACTGTATGTGCTGTTATAGTGAAGCGGAAATGTCTAGGAGCAACAATGGCTCAACCGTGAAATGGTAGACCAGACACTGTACTGTACTGTATATCAACTGTATATCAACTGTACTGTATATCAACTGTATATCCACTGTACTGTATATCCACTGTTCATTCTCTTATAGCTCTATGCTCACTCTACCTAGTTGTGTATAATATTGTAGAGTAACTTTGTGTAAACTCTTCTGTCTGTATTCTGTCTCTAAATGTTGTCTGTCACTAGCAGCACCACGTCACCAAGTACAATTCTGAGTTCAGATTTAGGGCAGGAAGAGAATCCGGGTCGCTGGTAAGTAAGTCAAACACCTTCACATCACACCAATAGGGTTAAGCCTTGGTGGGAATTGTAACGTGGCTCACACTGCCCCCTCCGAACGGGAAGTCCCCATGTTTCGACTACTCTGTCCCCTCCGAACGGGAAGACATGTCCCCATGTTTCGACTACTCTGTCCCCTCTGAAGGGAAGGCATGTCCCCATGTTTCGACTACTCTGCCCCTTCCGAACGGGAAGGCATGTCCCCATGTTTCGACTACTCTGTTGTTGATCACTGTGAGTAATTTCATGTTGAAAGGGAATGTGAGAGAGAACAAGCCTGAACCTGAAAAAAAAAAATTTTTGAGCAAATGAATGTAACTTTCGACGACCAAATGATTCATTCCAGAGTCTGCTTCTGTTGAGAGATAAAGGTAAGATGACGAATGTTATGTGTATTCATATAGTTGATGATATTGTTATGTGTATTCATATAGTTGATGATATTGTTATGTGTATTCATATTGTTGATGATATTGTTATGTGTATTCATATAGTTGATGATATTGTTATGTGTATTCATATAGTTGATGATATTGTTATGTGTATTCATATAGTTGATGATATTGTTATGTGTATTCATATAGTTGATGATATTGTTATGTGTATTCATATAGTTGATGATATTGTTATGTGTATTAATATAGTTGATGATATTGTTATGTGTATGCATATAGTTGATTATATTGTTATGTGTATTCATATAGTTGATGATATTGTTATGTGTATTCATATAGTTGATGGTATTGTTATGTGTATTCACATAGTTGATGATATTGTTATGTGTATTAATATAGTTGATGATATAGTTGATGATATTGTTATGTGTATTCATATAGTTGATGATATTATGTGTATTCATATAGTTGGTGATATTGTTATGTGTATTCATACACTCCTAACAGTAGATAAATTAAATGTATGGTGTAATGTTAGTATAGTGAAGTAAAACACTCCTAACAGTCTACTTCTACTGAGAGGTTGGTGTCAGTTTAATCATACAACATGGAGCTGACTGCCCCGTTGCTCACTACATTGGTGTCAGAAGTGGGATGCTGGCTTTCAGGCCATCAGAACGCCCCGGATGTGTGAGGGGTCAGAGTAGTCGAAATATGGGGACATGCCTTCCCTTCAGAGGGGTCAGAGTAGTCGAAACATGGGGACATGTCTTCCCTTCAGAGGGGCAGAGTAGTCGAAACATGGGGACATGTCTTCCCGTTCGAGGGGTCAGAGTAGTCGAAACATGGGGACATGCCTTCCGTTCGGAGGGGACAGAGTAGTCGAAACATGGGGACATGTCTTCCCGTTCGAGGGTC
>NW_019948673.1:0-503 GCF_002910315.2 Salvelinus sp. IW2-2015
ACAATACAGACAGTAACAGCTACAGTCAACTATACAATACAGACAGTAGCAGCTACAGTCAGCTACACAATACAGACAGTAACAGCTACAGACAACTATACAATACAGACAGTAGCAGCTACAGTCAACTACACAATACAGACAGTAACAGCTACAGTCAACTACACAATACAGACAGTAGCAGCTACAGTCAGCTACACAATACAGACAGTACCAGCTACAGTCAACTATACAATACAGACAGTAACAGCTACAGTCAACTATACAATACAGACAGTAGCAGCTACATACAGTCAACTATACAATACAGACAGTAACAGCTKCAGTCAACTATACTATACAGACAGTTACAGCTACAGTCAACTATACAATACAGACAGTAACAGCTACAGTCAGCTATACAATACAGACAGTAGCAGCTACAGTCAGCTATACAATACAGACAGTAACAGATACAGTTGACTACACAATACAGACAGTAGCAGCCAGTCAGCTATACAGAC
>NW_019948673.1:6891-7238 GCF_002910315.2 Salvelinus sp. IW2-2015
CTGCATTTCTATAGTCAGGAATCTGTAGAAGGAAACGACACATCAATGACACACATCACCTATTACTGGAAATACTGCAGCAGGACGGGGTAGTGTAGTTTGACCTCCTGTATGTACTGGGGGGTTGTGGGTAGTGTAGTTTGACCTCCTGTATGTACTGGGGGTTGTGGGCAGTGTAGTTTTACCTCCTGTATGTACTGGGGGGCTGTGGGTAGTGTAGTTTTACCTCCTTCTGTATGTACTGGGGGGTTGTGGGTAGTGTAGTTTTACCTCCTGTATGTACTGGGGGTGTTGTGGGTAGTGTAGTTTTACCTCCTTCTGTATGTACTGCAGTAGGACGAGGTAGT
>NW_019948673.1:9449-14766 GCF_002910315.2 Salvelinus sp. IW2-2015
GTCACTCAAGTAACGGAGTTGTTCCCATCTTCATCTAACTGATGCTCTATTGCACTTGTCAAACTCATTCCACAGAGTTGTTCCATCTCATCCTAATGATGCTCTATTGCACTTGTCAAACTCATTCCACGAGTGTTCCATCTCATCCAATGATGCTCTATTGCACTTGTCAAACTCATTCCACGGAGTGTTCCATCTCATCCTAATGATGCTGTATTGCACTTGTCAAACTCATTTTTCGGAGTGTTCCATCTCATCCTAATGATGCTCTATTGCACTTGTCAAAACTCATTCCACGGAGTGTTCCATCTCATCCCAATGATGCTCTATTGCACTTGTCAAACTCATTCCACGGAGTGTTCCATCTCATCCTAATGATGCTCTATTGCACTTGTCAAACTCATTCCACGGAGTTCCATCTCATCCTAATGATGCTCTATTGCACTTGTCAAACTCATTCCACGGAGTGTTTTGCGGGTTTTCCTCTCCAACCTTGTGTACCTCACCTGGTTTTTCTAGATTTAATTGAAAAGAAAAACCACAACAGCCGCAGACACTCTGTCCTCTGTGGAATGAAGTCTGGGGATGCAAGACGGGCCACTCAAGTAAACTGAAGTCTGGGGACTGCACGGGCCACTCAAGTAAACTGAAGTCTGGGGACTGCACGGGCCACTCAAGTAAACTGAACTCGCTTTCATGCTCCAGGCTGATGTGAAAGACAGGACTACATTTGCTGCAGCATAGCCTATGCTAAAGTAATATAAAGACCGAATGAGCGTCTAATCTATCATTCTCCATCTGGCTTTCAGGTGTCACCTTGTTATTTGTAAATATATATTTTTAATTGCAGCTGCAGAGTATTAAAACAGCCTATCATATCGTTGTTTTAATCAGCGCAAGCAATCTCACAGTGTTTCTCTCTCTCCAGCAACTCCATTCAAATTGCATCCAAAGTAGATAATCCTGTTGTATATATTGATACAGTGGCGACCCGTCTTTCAGGGCAGAGTGTTTTGAGCCCCCCATGTTTGTTTTTTCTTTTAAATATGTTATTTTGGCATTAATATGTGTCACATATCACTTTGCAAACAATAACAAAAACATATATATCATTGAGTTAATTAAGCTGCATACAAACATGGTCTCTTTTTGTTTTCTTGCGAAGGCAGCTCCAAAATGCAGGTGCTTCAGCCTAGTTCAGTGCTTTCTGTGGTGGAGGGGCAGCCAGCAGGAAATACGGAGCGCTGCGCCGTGATTGGCTCAGTGTTCTGTCACTCATGTGGACACTATGTCAACACCAAGTCTAACGGTAGAGCTACAAAATCCAAGCCCCTTGAGTGCTGCCATAGTGCTGCCATACATTAGAAGTGCCCATCCAAAAGGCTCAAGGTCATTGGCCACAGATAAAATGAACATCACGTTATATCTACCGTAGCTTTGATTGGACTGATCATGTCAACATCCTACTTTCAAAACCCTAGCTAGCAGTCATCATCATGAATCAAGTCGACAATCAACTGGCAAATCATTTTTAATCTTTGTCACGTGAAGATAAATAATGAAGAGAAATAATAGGTAAAACATATCGGTGCTCATCGGCCATTGGACATAAACATTACACAACAAGTTGGAAATTGCAAATTCAACAATGAGTGGTTTGGAAGGAATCAGTGACAGTGGCTAACTGTCACACCCAAATGCATACAGTTAGTATACAGATGTGTGTGTTTGAAAGTTACTTTGCCGGTACATCGTTAATATGACTATTCTCGAAGGGTGATGTCAAGCTCCAAGTTTGTTTACAATCTAAAGATAACTTAGGTAAATAAATACATAGGTGACATTTCTGAAATGGGAGATACTCTATATTCACTTCTGAAATGGGAGATACTCTATATTCACTTCTGAAATGGGAGATACTATATATTCACTTTTGAAATGCAGAGCAGGGAAACTTTAATGCACCTAAATGTGCAATGTCTGTACCAGCAGCACACACTCATGTTGGACAACTACCACAGATAGACCCACTCTGAAATACACATCAACATATATGTTACAGATAGACCCACTCTGAAATACATAAACATATATGTTACACATAGACCCACTCTGAAATACACATCAACATATATGTTACACATAGACCCACTCTGAAATACACAACAACATATATGTTACAGACACTACACACTAACACACACAAACTAGATGTTGCCAGTTCAACACCCCAGTAACCAAGCTGAACGTTTTACTTGCAATGATTGTGATGTGTGGTTGTTTTTGCCTACTTAAGTTGAATGCAAAGTCAGTGTGTAGTTGAATGCAAAGTCAGTGTGTAGTTGAATGGAAACGTTTAGTTGAATGGAAGTCAGTGTGTAGTTGAATGGAAACGTTTAGTTGAATGGAAGTCAGTGTGTAGTTGAATGGAAACGTTTAGTTGAATGGAAACGTTTAGTTGAATAGAAACGTTTAGTTGAATGCAAAGTCAGTGTGTAGTTGAATGGAAACGTTTAGTTGAATGGAAACGTTTAGTTGAATGCAAAGTCACTGTGTAGTTGAATGGAAACGTTTAGTTGAATGCAAAGTCACTGTGTAGTTGAATGGAAACATTTAGTTGAATGTAAAGTCAGTGTGTAGTTGAATGGAAACGTTTAGTTGAATGTAAAGTCAGTGTGTAGTTGAATGGAAACGTTTAGTTGAATGTAAAGTCAGTGTGTAGTTGAATGGAAAGTCAGTGTGTAGTTGAATGGAAACGTTTAGTTGAATGTAAAGTCAGTGTGTAGTTGAATGGAAACGTTTAGTTGAATGGAAGTCACTAAATGTAGTTCAGTTTGTAGAGCGTGGCGCTTGCAATGCCAGGATAGTGGGTTTGATTCCCGGGACCACCCGTACGTTAAATGCCAGGATAGTGGGTTTGATTCCGGCCACCCGTACGTTAAATGCCAGGTTATGGTTTTGATTCCGGGACCACCCATACGTTAAATGCCAGGATAGTGGGTTTGATTCCGGACCACCCGTACGTTAAATGCCAGGATAGTGGGTTTGATTCCCGCGGACCACCGCGTACGTTAAATAGCCAGGTTAGTGGGTTTGTTCCCGGGAACCACCCCGTACGTAAATGCCAGGATAGTGGGTTTGATTCCCGGGACCACCCGTACGCTTAAATGCAGGATAGTGGTTTGATCCGGACCACCCGCTACGTTAAATGCCAGAATTAGTGGGTTTTGATTCCCGGGACCACCGTACAGTTAAATGCCAGGATAGTGGGTTTGATTCCCGGGGACCACCCGTACGTTAAATGCCAGGATAGTGGGTTTGATTCGCCGGACCACCCGTACAGTTAAATGCCGAAGTAGTGGGTTTGATTTCCGGGACCACCCGTACGTTAGAAATGCCAGATAGTGGTTTGATTCCCGGACCACCCGTACGTTAAATGCCAGGATAGTGGGTTTGATCCCGGGACCACCCGTACATTAAATACCAGATAGTGGGTTGAATTCCCGGGACCACCCGTACGTTTAACTGCCAGGATAGTGGGTTTGATTCCGGGACCACCCGTACGTTAAATGCAGGATAGTGGGTTTGATTCCCGGACCACCCGTACGTTAAATGGACAGGATAGTGGGTTTGATTCCCGGGACCACCCGTACGTTAAATGGCAGGTTAGTGGGTTTGATTCCGGGACCACCGTACGTTAAATGCAGGATAGTGGGTTTGATTTCCCGGACCACCCGTACGTTAAAATTGCAGAGATAGTGGGGTTTGATTCCCACAGGGACCAACCCGTACGTTAAATGCCAGGATAGTGGGTTGATTCCCGGGGACCACCCGTACGCTTAAATGCCAGGATAGTGGGTCTTGATTCCCGGACCACCCGGTACGTAAATGCCAAATAGTGGGTTTGATTCCCGGACCACCCGCTTACGTTAAATAGCCCAGGATAGTGAGTTTTGATTCCCGGACCACCCGTACGTTAAATGCCAGGATAGTGGGTTGATTCCCGGGACCACCCCGTACGTTAAATGTATGTTTAGGATAAAAGCTTCTTCTAAATGGCAGATGATGGTTATTATTAAGTTCATGTTCATGCTCTTCTCCCTCTGTCCCATATTCTACATGAGGAGAAGGTACAGAAAGACCTGGCTGATCAGGAGAAGCTGGTGTCCCCCTTTGGATTGTGAGAGACAAACCCCACAGTCTCCATATCCACCGCTCCCCTCTCCTTTTATTAAAGTTAACCTTTATTTAACTAGGCAAGTTAGTTAAGAACACATCCTTATTTACAATGACAGCCTACCAGGGAACAGTGGGTGAACTACCTAGTTCAGGGGCAGAACAACAGATTCTTACCTTTAGGTTTACTGGCCAACTCTCTAACCACTAGGCTACCTCCTCTACTTCTCTTCCTGCTGGAAAGGATTGTACTTATTTTCTTCTTGGTAAAATTACTAAATGTTACACTTATTTTCTTGAAATATGACAAAATAAATGTCATATTTTTGTAGAAATGTGTCTTGTCATTGTTGTCTGTCTTCAGTCTAGGAAGATCTCAGTTGCATTGAACCAAAAGAGGTTGTGGTTTTGTACTATTTGAAGTACTAAACGTTGTGTTAGTGCTCATTTAGTGATAACCGATGTGTTACTGATTGTCTGAGGTAAAGCAGTAGGTCATTTCTTTACTCTGCTTCACTTCTAACAGGCTACATTTCAGCTCCTATTTGGGCCAAACATCATCCAAAACACAACCAAAACAACTGCATCTGAGGTTTGTAGAGTCACCAACGGCAATGTAGTCATTGCGTGTAAGAACATTGGACTAAATATTAAGATTTGACTACTTCAGTACACTCCAAGCCCATGTTTCCCAACTCCGGTCCTCCAGTACCTCCGCGGCAACAACAAAACGTGTGCTGTTGGGAGTAGGCTACTCTGGGACCGGAGTTGGGGAACACTGCTCTAAGTGAACTGGTCATAAACTCGATGACTTCTTCCAACTTGGCGGACTAGTAACTGAAATAAGCTCAGTTCAAAATCTTTAGATTCCTATCAGATGATAGTCCAAATGTTTCCTTACACGCCAAGACTACCATTGCGTTTGGCATGACTCTTACAAAATGCAGAGTTTGCTTTCTCGTTGTGTTGGGATTGACTTCTGGGGAATGATAGCGGTGAGTTGTCCGCGCAATAGGAGCCTGAAATGTAGTTAGAATACCAGAGAAAGAAATGAGACCCCTCGTGCTTTACACTCAGGTCAACAACGCTCTAAGTGAAGATAACATCATGCGGTTCAGTATCACTAAAAATACTGAATGGA